>NW_026873549.1:0-15021 GCF_032173495.1 Musca vetustissima | reverse complement strand
AAATCTGGACTGGTTTTCACGAAACTTGGCAGACGACACTCTAGGCTCAATTCAGTACGTCATGCCAAATTTCGTGCAAATCGAATGATATATAGGGGCTTTGGTGCACCATTTACATAAAATCGGACGAAACTATATATGGGAGCTCTATCTAATGTGGATCGATTTTCACGAAACATGGCAGACGTCACTCTAGGCTCAATTCAGTACGATATGCCTAATATCGTGCAAATCGAAAGATATATAGGGACTTTGAAGCTATATCGAAATCTGAACTGATTTTCTCGCAAATATTGTATATGTAGTGCACTATTGTATAATCGGACGAAACTTTGTATGGGAACTATATCTAAATCTGAGCGATTTCGATTTTAAAAAATTTCAATAGGGCTGCTTCTTGGGTCAAATAAATGAGATGTGTAAAATTTCATTCGGATCATAAATACGATCTGTACTTTGTTTACAATATTATGTCAACAAGGGGGTCGGACGGGCTGTTAGAAGGACATGCATAAATCGATTAAGAAAGGCTTAATACCCTGAACCAAATTTTGGGTAGAGTTTATAAATATTCGAAAAAAAAGTTTCAAATGAGAAATAAAGGGCGACACTTTTGCAGATGTTTCTCAAATCTGGCATTACAATTTACAGACCATTCGAGGTGAAATGTGTCTAGGGTAATATTTCAAAATCAATTTCCAAGAAGCAGTAGTAGTATGAATAAATAAAATATTGTGACCATAGAATTTTATTCTGATCAAGAATATACTTTATGGATTATTAATTCGAAAGATAAAATGCTAATAGCGTACACAAAATTCAGTGGACCTACCCTTTTGCCTACTAGTAGATTTATTATTGTTTAACACTCGCTTGCTGGTTTATATTAATATAATCAGATAAACTTTAACCGGATTAACGTATTCAACCTGTCGGCTTTAAATTTTATACTAAAAAACTTGCTGTAATTTTCTTATTTAAACGATATATAAAAAAATAAATAGTTCTTACCTAATATATTTCCATAGAATTGCACCCATCCACGTACCTACCTTAATTTTGCACTTCATTAAGTTGAACACGTTTAAGTAGTGCAAGAACTTGACACAGATTTCTAAAGATTTATTTTTTTATATTTAATATTATTATAGAAATTATTTAAAGTGCCTTGCAAATGTTGTTGTTGTAAAATACCAACAATTAATTTAATGAAATGTGTGTTTATGATGTATTGAAATTGATTATGTTTAAGTATTCTGTTAATGGTATCCTACTTAAGGGTTTTTAATTAATTTTTCAGTTGTGTGTAATTCAAAAGTAATCACACATTTAAACGGCTTAAGTATGTGCGATTATAATGTGTGTAACAACATGTTGCATTCGGCCAAAAAATTTAAGCTGAGATTGAACAAAAAATAATTGCAATTAATGGAACGGATTAAATTCGTACGGGCCCTAAATATATGGCTCATATTAAAAACCAGTAAGGAAAGTAGTAAAGTCGGACTGGGCCGACTATATGATACCCTTCACCACTTTGAATATATTCTACATATGTATCCTAACAGACGTTGCCTTTTCGACATGAAATTTAATTAACATAAATCTAAATCTAAACCGATTTTCTCGAAACCTAACATACGAGCTATGGAAGGAACAGATATCAATCTCAAAGGCACGAAATCAAGCGTAAATAAAAATACAGAAAAAAACACAAAATTTATGTAAATACACTTGTCCTGATTTAACAAAAAATATATATAAAAGCGGTTGTTAGAAATACTTAAACATTAAAAACATTCAATTATAGTCACTTCTGTACATTGTAGGAAATTGTGTGCCGGTCGGCCAAACTTTGGGTCTTAGTGCACAAATTACATTGAATTGGACGAAAATATATATGGGAGCTAAATCTAAATCAGAAGCGATTTTCACAAAACTTAGCACATATCGTTCTAGACTTAGTTCAGTACGCTGTGCCAAATTTCGTGCAAATCGAAAATATATAGGGACTTTGGAGCCCCATTGAGTACCCCACGCAAAATTTCGCGCATATATCTACAAAGGTTCAGATTTAGATATAGCTGCCATTTATATTTTCGTCCGATTTTAGGTACATAGTGCACCAAAGTCCCTATATAGCCTTCCATTTGCACGAAATTTGGCAAAGCTTACTAAATTAGGTCAAGAGTGATGTGTGATATGTTTCGTGAAAATCGGTTCAGATTAAGATATAGCTCCGATACATATTTTCGTCCGATTTTATGTAAATAGTGCACCAAAGTACCTATTTCCACTTCGATTTATTTGAAATTTGGCATAGCGTACTGACTTAAGTCTAGAACGATGTGATTGAGTCTGAAATGATGAGTGGTAAGTTCCGGGAAAATCAGTTCAGATTTCTATATAGTTCCCATATATTTTTTCGTCCGATTTTATATAAATGGTGCACCAAAGTCCCTATACAACATACGATTTGCACGAAATTTTACACAGCGTACTTAATTGAATCTAAAATGATGAGTGGTAAGTTTCGGGAAATCCGTTCAAATTTAGATATAGCTCCCATATATATTTTCGTCCGATTTTATATAAATGGTGCACCAAAGTCCCTGTATATTCTTGGATTTGCACGAAATTTGGCATAGCGTACTGAATTGAGTCTAAAATGATGAGTGGTAAGTTTCGGGAAAATCGGTTCAAATTAAGATATAGCTCCCATATATATAGTAAGTCTCTGTATATCCTTGGATTTGCGCGAAATTTGGCATAGCGTAATGAAATGAGTCTAGAAAGATATGGGGTCAATTTCGGGAAAATCGGTTCAGATTTCGATATAGCTCCAACATATGCATATGTATACGTTCGATTTTACATAAATGGTGTACCAAACTCCTAATGTTTTTTTTTTTCAA
This sequence comes from Musca vetustissima, assembly GCF_032173495.1. Taxonomy (NCBI): domain Eukaryota; kingdom Metazoa; phylum Arthropoda; class Insecta; order Diptera; family Muscidae; genus Musca; species Musca vetustissima. Next base: position 12,106 of record NW_026873549.1, on the reverse strand, counting down.
TTAACACGAAATTTTGCAAAACGTATCAAATTGAGATTTGAATGACATTATTGCGTGTTGTTGAAATTGGTGCAGTCATAGCTTCCATATCGACGCCTCCGAACCATAGTATGCTAAGTCGACTTAGCATGTTTTAAAGTTCTTTACGTTTTTAAATACTACGGTCCTTAATTTAAATTCACTGAAATTTTGGTAATCATCGGCCAATCCAAACCAAAGTTATAAGCAAAAATGTACTTAGCATGACACGTACGATTAAAGAAACTTCTACTGAGAAACTCACTTTTCAGACTTTGCATACTATGGTTCGGAGGCGTCGATATGTATTTCGAACGGGTGCCTGATTGAAATTAAATTTTTAACAATGCGGCATACCGAATATCGTGTATGAATTTTGCTGTAAATCATTTTCCATATATTTGTCCCATGGTACGCAGACGACTCTAAATCAAAATCCTAATGAAATTAAATTTATCAAAGGTTGCAGAAAGACATGAGCATGTTCCTTCGAGTGAACAGTGACATGCAATTGTAAGGGTGCATATGTACAACATACCTAAAGTGTTGAAGGGTATCATATAGTCGGCCAAGTCCGACTTTACTACTTTCCTTACTGGTTAGATCTTATTAATGGGTAAAACATTGCTGAAGAGTGAAAATCAATATTTGCAGTTGTTCATGTTAAATTAAGACCGGGTTTAAACGAAAACCTTAGCTAATAATTCAAAACCAATATAGTGTTTTCATAAATTATATATATTCTAAATCAGATGTCGATTTATGCTTGTCCGTCCGTCTGTCTCTTGAAATCACGATAGTTATCGCAATATTTAATTATTTATTTGCTAAGACATTGTTAGTACTCCTAGGATGTTTGTGTATTGCAAATGGGATATATCGGTCCACGTTTTGGTGTAGTCAGCGAATATTGGGTGTTTTGGGTACATTTTATAACTGAATTAGTTGTAATTTTGTATTTTGGTTTCTCATTGTATTCCACATCTACGTACCAAAATTTAGGATTATCATTGTATAGTACATCTCCGTAGCAAAAATTATATATAGAGCCATATATATTATTGACTCATGAAAAAATATGCTGTTGTAGCCTTCTAAAACAATAATTTTTGAGGTCTCTGAATCGGAGTTGGAAAAGTTTGAGCGCAAGGAAAGGGTGTAAAACAAATTATAAAATTACAAAAAAAAAAAAAAAAAAAAAAAAACAATGGTATATTTTTCCTTGATAAATATTTGCATTTTCATTATGAGACTAATCATGTATACGAACATAGTAGCCCTCGTATAATGAATATTACATTAGCGGATTACATCTTAGTAATATACCAATGTGATAATAATGAAACAAGTTATAATTCTTAGTATATCATTTATGCATCTCCATTAAAGGATTAGAATTTTAGTTCATATATATATATATATATATATATTTGATCTTTATGTAACACCTTCAAGTTAAATGTTATGTAGATGAAATGATAATATATATATATATATATATAGAGTGTGTGTGGAATGCAATATTTACACGTACACATACATATATAGGTCAAAATAATTGAACTAGAAGAATGCAACGAGCTGTAACCTATATATTATTTTGATGATGTTTATAGCTACAATGATGATAGAATAAATTCTATGAAGATTGTAAAGAGACAGGGTATCGCAAGGGGGCGATGGAATTTCAAAGTATTGTAATTTACGTGAATAAGAAACCCCTTATGGAAATAATTATAACCGGACAACGACGTCTTTGAGACGTGATACCTTCATTTGATAATGGACTGTTTTTTTGAAACCAATCAAAGTTGGTCAGTTTGTGAGCCATATTTTATTGCAATGTCCATATCCACAATTTCGAGTCATTGGAAAAGATGTTGGGAGTTTGGTACACCAACTAGAAAAATTAGAAAATACATATGGAAGATATATCTAAATTTTAAGCCATTTTTAGACTCGAAACACCCATTTATAGACCCGATTCAGCTTGTCACTTTGTCGGTTATGACTCACATATATGTTTTCATGTGATTTTTTGAAAATAGTAAGAACACTTCCAATGTTTGCACTTTAATACAAAAAGTACGTCCTGTGCAATTACCATGGGAATGTAGATTTGTATACCCTCCACCATAGTATGGAGGGTATATTAATTTTGTCATTCCGTGTGTAACTCATCGAAATATTCTTTTACGACCCTATAAAGTATATTTATTCTTGATCAGGGTAAAATTCTAAGACGACCTAGCCATGTCCGCCCGCCCGTCTGCTGTAATCACGCTATTTTTCGAAGGAATTTAGATAGGGTCCTAAAATTTAGCATAGGGTTGTCTTTTGTCTGCAGGCAGGTCAAGTTCTATGATGGGATATATCGGTCCACGTTTAGGCATAGCTCCCATATAACAGCACCCCCCAATGTTCGATATTTTGGGGTTCTTGAGCGCGTTTATCAACCAAATACGCTGAAATTTGGTACATTGGATTCATATTGGGTACTAAATGTCTACACAAAAAATTATAAATTTAGGTGCACTTTTTCTGGTAGCACCCATATAACGGAACCTACTAATTTGCAGTATTTTGGTGGTTTTAATCGTATTTTTCCGCCGAATTGGCTGTAATTTAGTATTTTGAGTTTTTAATAGATATAAAATCTCTCTACGCAGTTAGACCTAGACCCTGTGTGGAGGTTCCTGAAGAAGTGGACCGATATTCCCCATCTTCAAATTTGAACTAAGATTGAAAGAAATAATAAAATGGGCAAAGTTTGGATGAAATCTAAATTTTCTGAAACGGATTTGGTCCAAAGAAAAACCGTGTTAAAGTGTATACACCCTCATTAGCCATAAGGATGAGGGTACCATTATCCATTAAAAATTTCTGAAATTTGTATTATGGTTTACATAATCCGTTTTTAGAAATGTTTGTATAGGTCCACTTTTTGGTATGTTCCCAATATTTACATTTGTAGTACCTGCCAGTGGCCCGGCCAAACTTAACGCCTTTTCACTTGTTTATATTAAAAGAGTTATATGTTTTGATCCGTGTTTGGGTTTGGTTCTTAGACTTCTAAGGAATATGTGAAAAAAACTAGAGCATACGTTTCGATAATTAACCTTATATATATTCATATATACGAACGGTAACCCGCATTTAGGCCTAGCCCCTGTGTGGGAGGTACCAGAAGGAGTGGGCCGATATTCCCCATGTTCGAACTTGAACTAATATTGGAAGAAATAATAAGATGGGCAAAGTTTGGTTGAAATCAAATTTTTTGAAACAAATTTGGTTCAAAGAAACTTGGGGTCTAGAACCAAATGGGTTTGTAGAAATTTCGGTATAGGTACACTTTCTGGTATGTTCCATATATTTTTATTTCAAGTACCTGTCAGTATATCTATTGTGGAGGGTATCCAAAGTTCGGCCGATCTTAAGGGAACCCCCCATTCTCGGGGTAGATTTTTTTGATTTAATTCGAATCTACACTGATTCAAGAATGTCCCTACAAAATTTCAAGTGTAAATCTCAAGAACTCTTGAAGATATAGCCGATTTATTGTGTCAGCATCAAGTGACGGCTAAAGGGGTTCTCTAACTTTAAACGCGTTTTCTCTTTTCCGAATGGCGGGCACGATAACTCAAAAACTAATAACCCAATCGATTCCAAATTTTTACACGTTTCTCTGTGAGTATATAGCTATCGTATGAACTAGGATAAAGCTAATCGGTGAAGATCTTCCTTTTTTAACTTGGTTTTTGGTCAAAAATCGGCGATTTTCCAAGATTTTTTTTCAAAGTCAATAATCCTAGTTCATAAGAGCGCCAGACATGTACTCTTTCTAACACTGTTGGAATTTTCGGATTCCGATGTTCCTGTGAAGAGTTATCATGCCCGCCATCAAAAATAAGGACTTTTCTTTCTTTCACAAAAAAACAACAACAAAATTTTTTTGTAAATTATTTTTCTTCCTTTTTAAATCTTCAAATATATATGTGCAAAGTTACAAACCATAACAAGCGTTGGTGTTGATTTACCAGCCCATTGAAAATCTTGAAAAATTAAAATCGAGAATGGGGGTTCCCTTAATGCTTTTTCACTTGTTTAATATTCCTACGGTGAGCACATTTGCCTATGTAAATAGTGATTATTTACCTCATATTTAGACACACATTTTATATTCATACTAGATAAAATTTCAGTCCCTCTTCATTGTGTTCGGAATTTGTTTTTCTTATAAAATCCCATCGTTCCAAAATTTGGCAAACTCTCACCTGAGTGTATATCCTTCCTAGTTAAAATGAATAGGTAACAGTGCATATTGAAATTTATAATAATAACTATCCTTGGGCAAAGCAAAAAACTGAAAAGGAAGAATCAAGTCAATGGGTTCATGAATAAGCATGCATCATATTTCTTCATAGTCATTTATCCATATGGCCCAGACAGTACTGGCGTACGGTTGAAAGAAAAAATACAAATGCTGCCAACGACAACTAAACACAAACTTCTATACGGCGGCATTTTTGTATAAACTATATTTCTATGTAGGTCTATACAACGGTGTATGAGTGATGTGTATGTGTGTGTGTGTGTGTGTGTATGAATGTTTGACAAACTAAATACCAAAGTCAGGAAAGGATGACTCAATGTAGTGGTGGCGGTCGTGGGGATTACGTTGAACAAATGAATAAAGCAATGAATGAATGAGCCAACGAGCGAATGAACGAATGTGTGCCACTAGCAGCAAAAGCACTTGTTTTGGTTGCGCTCAATTTTATTTAAAATCTTTATGAAACCAAAAGCTCATACCAGGCCACAATTCTAACGCTTTACGGTGCGACTCTGTGTTTGAAGCTGTTGTTACACGGATGTAAGTGCAACCATATGTGCAGTGTAACAACAAAATATTCGGTAATACCTCTACCATTAAGGTATTGGGAGTATAAAGTTTATCATTTAGTTTGCGACAATTCACCGACATGCCATATGACTACTACTACTCCAGAATATTTAGCATTGTAAATATTGGTCTGGTCTCCCAAATAATAATAATGCCTTATCGTATAAATTTTATGTGTATTCAGAAAAGAACTCTTCGCAGGAATTTTTGGATATAAGTCCAGATTTTGGTGTTGGTGTAACAGCCATAAATTAATTATAAAAAGATATATGTTCCCAGTTATTCTTAAATAGAAGTCCATGGGTAGACATTGCGCCAAACAAAGGTCTCCCACAATTTAAGGTAAATTAGTCGTCCTAGGAATATTGAACTACTAAAGTAGTTTTAATTTGGCATTTCGAGTTTGTGGATGTTAAAAACATATTTGAAGAAAATGCTCGATATGGGCTCATTTTTGTGGCATAGACCTACATGTAGAACCGGACTCATTTACGGTATTTCTAATGGCATTAGCCGCATTAGCCAAAGGTGCTAATCTGTCCATGTTATATTTCAAACAAAGTCGCATTTATGATTCGAATTGGATGAAATTTGGCATAAGTAATTTATTTGGCCCAAGACTGAACCCTATTGATATTGGCAAAAATCGGTTCAGATTTAGATATAGCTCCCATATATATTTTTGTCCGATTTAATGTAAGTAGTGTACAAAAGTCCCTATATATCTTTCGATTTGCACGAAATTCGGCACAGCGTAATGAATTAGGATTGGAATGATGTGGGTTATGTTTCATGAAAATCAGTTCAGATTTAGATATAGGTCCCATATATATTTCCGTCCGATTTAAGGTAAATGGTGTACCAATGTCAATATATATTTTTCGATTTGCTCGTGGTATCTTTCGATACCACAAAATTTGGTACTGTATTAGGTCAAAAATGATGTGTGCTAATTTTCGTGAAAATCGGTTCAGATTTAGATATAACTCCTCTATATACTTACGTCCGATTTTAAGTAAATGGTGCACTAAAGACCCATCGCTAAGCCGATTGCCACAGCGTGCTGAAATTAATAAAAATTAACCTCTGGCATGCTTCCCTGAAATCGTTCAATTTCATGTCAATGTTCCTTCGAAAAGGCGACGTCTAGGATACATATGTAGAATATACACTAAGTGGTGAAGGGTATCATATAGTCGGCCTAGTCCGACTTTGGATTTTTTTATACCCTCCACCATAGTATGGAGGGAATATTAATTATGTCATTCCGTTTGTAACTCATCGAAATATTCATTTCTGACCCTATAAAGTATATATATTCTTGATCAGGGTAAAATTCTAAGACGATCTAGCCATGTCCGTCCGTCTGTTGTAATCACGCTATCTTCTGAAAGAATTGAGATAGGGTGCTGAAATTTTGCATATGGTTGTCTTTTGTCTGCATCAGGTCAAGTTCGAAGATGGGATATATCGGTCCACGTTTAGGCATAGCTCCCATATAAGGGTACCCGCCAAATTTCGTTATTTTGGGGTTCTTGAGCGCGTTTTTCAGCCGAATTCGCTGAAATTTGGTACATTGGGTTCTTATTAGATACCAAGTGTCTCCATAAAAAATTATAAGTATAGGTCCATATTTTCTGGTAGCCGCCATATGACGGTACCCCCTAATTTTCAGTATTTTGGGGGTATTGGTCGTATTTTTCCAACGAATTGGCTGTAATTTAGTACTTTGAGTTCTTAATAGGTACCAAATCTCTGAATAAGGTTTAGAATGATGTGTGCTAAATTTCGTGAAAATCGGTTCAGATTTAGATATAGCTCCCATATATAATTTCTTCCGGTTTAAGGTAAATGGCGTACAAAAACTCCCTATATATCTTTCGATTTGCACGAAATTTGATTGCTAAGTTTCGTGGAAATCGATTCAGATTTAGATATAGCTCCCATATATATATTCGTCCGATTTCAGGTAAATGGTGTACCAAAGTCCCTATATATCCATCGATTTGCACGAAATTTGGCATAGCGTACGTAATTAAGTCTAGAACGATGAGTGCTAAATTTCGTGAAAATCGGTTCAGATTTAGATATAGCTTCTACATATAGTGTCGCCCGATTTTAGGTAAATGTTGCACCAAAGTCCCTGAAAATCATTTGACTTGCACGAATTTTGGCATATCGTATTGAATTAAATGTGGAATGATGTGTACATCTCCTATATATATTTTCGTCCGATTTTAAGTAAATTGTGCACTAAAGATCCACAGCTAGGCCGATTGACACAACGTATTGAAATTAGTATAAATTAATCCCTGGCAAGTTTGCTTCAAATCGGTTCCGATATAAAATATCTCGTAGCTTCCATATATAATTTCGACTTATTTATTGAGATTAAATTTTAAACAGTGCAGCACACCGAATAGCGTGTGTCAAGTTTACTTTAAATCGATTTACACAAATCTGCCCCACTGTGCGCAAACGACTCTAAACTTGCCCAAATGACATGAAATTTGGCATAGGATCCAGAGAGGTATAAAAATCACATATATAAGTTCGTTCAATTTCATGTCAAAATTCCTTCAAAAAGGCGACGTCTTTTCGGATACATATGTAGAATATACCCAAAGTGGTGAAGGGTATCATATAGTCGGCCCAGTCCGACTTTACTGCTTTCCTTACTGGTTTATATTAAAATAGTTATCTGATATGTTCCGCGTTTTGAGTTTGGTTCTAAGGCTCTATTGTAATCATTTCACCTGCGGAGGATAGGGAGATAAAAAATTAGAACGTAAGGTTCGATAATGAACTATAGGCGCATTTAGAGTGGACCGATATTCCCCATCTTCGAATTTGAATTATCAATTAAAAATTTCTGAAATTTGTATTATGGTTTACATAATCCGTTTTTAGATATGGCCGTATAGATCCACTTTTTGGTATGTTCCCTTTATTTTAATTTCTAGTATCTGTCAGTATATCTATGGTGGAGTGTATCCAAAGTTCGGCCCGGCCGAACTTAACGCTTATTCACTTGTTTTATTTTATTTTTTTTTTCAGTTCCATATATTCCCAGGGAAATACATGTATTTTGTTTTCGCAAAAAAAGGTTAACACTGTATGAATTCAGTTCACTTTCTCCAGACAGAATAGTTTTTGTTCATTCATTTCTTTGGCGAAATGTTTGTGTTTCCATTGGTTTTTTCTCTCTTTCTCTCATTCAGGTTTATTTTGCTTATGTCCCCATGGAATATGTTACGCTTGTGTAACTAGTTACAGCAGTTAAATGTGAACGCCATAGAATAGTTGTTGCATTCGTACAATGAATGCAAAACATGACACCATCATTTCATAGTATGTTTTATTCAAATGTACTCTTTCATAAAAAATAATAAAAACTGGCTGGATTGTCTGACATTTTTTTTTTCAAATGCACTCCACAGAGCACATGTGAATTGCAAGAAATTCTCAAGACATTCCAAAAATTTAGCAACGAAACATTTTCCACACTATTTATGATAATTGATTTTGAAACTGTGCGATGCGTTTAATTAAATGGCGAAATATAATTCATGATGTTTTAAGAATGAAAATTTCAAGAGGTAAATTTAAATAAAAGAAATGGAAATACTGAAAATTTGATTTTTTGTGTAGGTAAGGTAAAAGCAGCATACGAAACTATAAACTCTAAAATGGGGCAAGGCAATCTAAACCAGTGTGCTAAGCAGTATAGTCGGACGGGGCCGACCATACGATACCCTACACAACTACCACGGAACTCAAACATTCTGCGAATGTTCATTCCGAGCCTGGGCAATATTTCGTGATATTTGCACCCGCATGCCCAATTAGAGGCCAACAGCATCTCTTCCTTACACTGAAAGCCCTCCTAATTACTTGTCCAGATTCCCTTCACCGTGAGTTGTGTTGTGATGTTCGGCTTATAATTGTGGCCTATAGATCGACTTGAAAAAAAAACAAGTGAAAAAGCGTTAAGTTCGGCCAGGCCGAACTTTGCATACCATCCACCATAGATACCAAAAAATTGACCTATACCGACATTTCTACACACCGATTATGTAAACAATAATTTTTAATAGAAAATTATACCCTCAGCCTTATGGCTAATTACTGTGTATACACTTTCACACGGTGAAAATGTGTCTCATCGTGCCTCATTGGTTTTAGACCCCATATTTCTTGGGACCAAATCCGTTTCAGAAAACTTTGATTTTATCCCATCTTATTATGTCTTCCAAACATAGTTCAAGTCCGAATTTGGGGAATATCGGTCCATGCCTTCTGGTACCTCCCACACAGGGGCTACGGCTAAGCCTAAATGCGGGCTATAGTTCATTATCGAACCGTACGCTCTAGTTTTTTATCTCGATATCCTTCGCAGGTCAAATGATTACAACAGAGTGTTAGAACCAAACCCAAAACGCGGAAAAATCAGATAATTATATTAATGGGGCGTAGTCCCCATATACTACGCCTAAAAGGGGTTGACTATTAATAATTTTTGGTAGGGTATTTTCAGCTACAAAATACTAAATTTCAGTGATTTCGGTTGAAAAACGCGCTCAAGAACCACAAAATGCCGAAATTTGGGGGTACCTTTATATGGGGGCTACCAGAAAAATGGACTTATATTTATAATTTTTATAAATTCCTTCGGAAGATAGCGTGATTACAACACACGGACGGACGGATATGGCTAGATCGTCTTAGAATTTTACCCTGATCAAGAATATATATTCTTTATAGGGTCGGAAATGAATATTTCGGTGAGTTACAAACGGAATGACAAAATTAATATACCCTCCATACTATGGTGGAGGGTATGAAAACAAAAAAATTTAAGTTTTCGGTCCACTTTATCCCAAAATTGTTATCTGATCATCACCGAAAATTATAAGCGCTGTCCTTGATCATAACTGGAACCTCATGGAAAAATTCAAAGCCATCAGCGCTATATTTCCGCCCTCTATTGTGGTAATGGGTTACTAAATAAAATCTCGGTACGTAAACTCCTGCAAATATGTAAGTGTAACTCCCACATCTGAGTACATACAACCATATAATTGGTATCAATTTAAAGGTCAACCACTCCTCTTGGATATACTATCAATTTATCGGTCTATGTCCTTCAGGGGCATATGTATATAAGCCATAGAATACAAATTTAGTAATTTTTTACACAAAAGTCAGGGTCCATTTGACCCGCTACCTATTGACCAATCTTTATCAAAACAGGCATCCTTATTCTTTAGCCCGATCGCGTTCTCCATGTAAAATTTTGTGATGTTCGGGCCATAATTGCGGCCTCTGGAGCGACCAGAAAAACGGATAAAAATTAAGTATTTGGTCCATTTCATCCCCTAAATATTAACCAATCTTTACCAAAAACAATAGAGTTCTTCATTGGTCAGAACCCATCCTACATACAAAATTTCGTGAAGATTGGCCCATTACTGTGGCCTGTATCTTGTTTAAAAATTATAATGGACAGACGGACGGACGGACACACATGTCTAGATCGACTCAGCTAGTCGAGATATGACGATCGGTATAATTGAAGTTGGGTCTAGGACCAATATTTCGCAGCATTACAAACTTTTGGGGCTGCACAAAGCTATAATACCCTGACAACATAGTTGTGTAGGGTATAAAAATGATAATTTCTTACCAATATATTTTCTTGCATCAAAAACTTTCAATTTCAAAAATGTCGGTGGTGGAATGCGCCTGTGACCATCTAACATATTGAAATAGCTCCCATATGGGGACTATATTAAAAATCTTCTGCATAGATATTTTTAATCTTTAACCAATGATCGGAGCAATATAGACGGACGGAGCCGACCATATGATACCCTAGACAACTACCACGCAAATCAAACTTATCAGATAGTGGTGAAGGGTGTCATGTAGTCGGCCTATTTCGACATTTAATGTTAGATCAAATTTTCTATGAAATATTTGCATTAATTCTAGCTGTTGGTATTCCAAAACATTTTTCCTCTGAACTAACCGTAGGTTACAATTGCAGGTTTAATCTCTTTTGAAAATATTAATATTATCTTGGATTATCTTAATAATATGTTAGTTGGCATTCCATTTCAATTCATTTGAACATAAAATAAATGCAATGGAGCGTATGAGAAATATTTAGTAAAAATTACCAAATCATACGCAACAATGTTCCGAAAGGTGTAATATTAAATAACTTGAATGAATGATATTAGTATGTACATATTTACATATGAATGTGTATGGAAATGAATTTATGGAATATGAATTCTATCAAAACTTCCTATTATATATATGGAATAATTAATTTTATCAAAATGAAATATTTCCAAGAACAACAACAATGTTCTTAATTTATTAAACATCATAATGAATTACATTTAGACATTGTGTTTGTATGAACCTAGATATCTATATATAAGCACCAGACATGTATTACATAAATACCATTATGTTCATGTTCAAGCATCCATTTCGGTTTATTATTAACTTCAAACATATTTTCGGTTGCAGGATTTAATCAGTCTTATGAAAAGTAAATAAACTGTTGATTGGCATAGTACGACGATGTTGTTTAGTTAGCATCAAATCGACATCGACAATTGTTAGAGTTAATTATTTTTTGACACACTCTTCGTTGGAATGTGATTACAATGTGATTGTAAGAAATAAAATTTAAGACAATGGTCAAAACATAATGTTATAAAATGGGAATATGAAAGAGGTTCATTGGGAAGTTAATTTGCATTCAACGAGTAAGGTGGCGATGCTTTGTGAAAGTTCTAAGCTCCCAAGAAGAGTAACAAATACAGACCAGTAAGAAAAGCTGAAAAATCGGACGATAATATCCTTCATTACTTTTAGGGGCATACAATATCTGCTCTGTACAATATCCTGCCGATAGTAATGAATGGAATCGGACGAAATTAAATATGTGGCCTTCATAGATATTTGAACCTACATAAATTAACCCATATAAATCGTTGGCGTAACACACTTATATGAAATAAAACTGAATAATGTATCCAATCTATATGTAAATCTGGGCCGATTTGAGCAAACGTGTTATACACCATTTGGTATGCGGCGGCACAATGCGCTATCCAAAAATTAATCTCGACCAGTGTACAATTTGCATGAACTTAGGCGAAAATA
>NW_026873548.1:0-15096 GCF_032173495.1 Musca vetustissima | reverse complement strand
GGCAATGGTAACTATAAAAAGGCAAACCGTATGTTATATAATGATTTTTTCAAAAATAATAATAAAAAGCAAAATACTTTTTTGTGATAATCATTTTTGGGTTGGTATAGATTTTGGCCGATATCTTCTAGACCAATAGGTCTTTCGCAGTGATTCTTGCAGAAATAAGATCTAAATATGTCCACAAACATATTCCATCATAAATAATTGATTTTACATCTCTAGTTTGCTGGCTTTAGGCGTATATATTGGAATTTTGTCAAATTTATATTGAGGCAAAATACTTATTACACTCACTGTACATTTTTATTTGAATTTTAAATGGAGTATGTGAGTATGATTGACGACAATATTGGTGACAATAGGTATACAGTCATGAACTAATGTATAAACGACAGGAAGTGAATCTGTCGTTATTGTCTGCAAAGTGTCTTCAAGGAATTGCCATTGTCTTACACGATATATAACTTTTCCATCTCTATCAGTTCAACCAAATTTAAATTTGATCAAATTTAGTACAATTTAGTACATATAATTACGACTTTTCAAGATTACCTCAATGTCTCAATCCTACACTTCTGTCAGTAATTTTAATTCAAAAATTTAGGATTGCCGCTCAGTCCGTTCTCACAAACCAAAATGTACCATATTTAGTACCATCTAGTGTTTTAGTATATTTAAGTACGAAATTCCTTAATCCATACCTTAATCCTGTATCCTTTCATCCTTTCACTGAAATCGAAACCATTTAGTTCTGTTCGTTCTTAACTACCTCAATCATGTTCTCTAAGAGTAAACTTAATTGAAATTTCGGTTTTCCATTTCTATCCGGTTTCCATTTCTATTAAATCGAAATTGTACCAAGTTTAGTACCTTTTGGTACACATACATTCCAACAGTATTTGTAAACCCAAATTGCAGAATTCCAGGCCCATCTGTTCACACAAAAACAAATGATAAAATATTTAGTACCATTTAGTACGTTTTGTTCCCATAAGTACGAATTTCCTAAACCAAATCAATCCTACACTCCAACAGTAATTTTAATTCCACTTTTTTTAGTCCTCTACTCCAAAACTAATCCCAATTCGTCTTTTCAGGACTCCATCTCTATACTCTCAAATAAATGCAAATAGTATCAAATTTAGTACTTATCGTACACATAAGTTCTCAAAATTTCATACTTCTGGCTTCAGCCGTTTCGTCTGGGCGATGATCTCACAGTCACTCACTCGCTTATCACTAAGCTCCTTTATATATTAAGGTTATATACGGCATTCTCGAATTAATTTATTACCGAGCAATGACCCTTAAACCGGGGTCAATGACCTTTAATCCGGATTAAGCCTTAATCCCCTCAATAACCATTAATCCCCGCAATGACCTTAATCCGGGGTCAATTACCCTTCATCCGGATTAAGCCGTAATCCCCCTCAGTCACCCTTAATCCGGGGTAAATGACTTTTAATCCGGGGTCAATGACCCTTAATCCCCTCAATGACCCTTAATCCTGGGTCAATTACCCTTAATCCGGATTAAGCCTTAATCCCCTCAGTCACCCATAATCCAGGGTCAATGACTTTTAATCCGGGGTCAATGACCCTTAATCCCCTCAATGACCCTTAATCCCCTCAGTGACCCATAATCCGCGGCCAACGACCTTTAATCCGGATTAAGCCTTAATCCCCTCAGTGACCCTTAATCCGGGGTCAATGACCTTTAATCCGGATTAATCCTTAATCCCCTCAGTGACCCTTATTCCGGGGTCAATGACCTTTAATCCGGGGTCAATGACCCTTAATCCCCTTAGTGACCCTTTATCCGGATTAAGCCTTAATCCCCTCAATGACCTTAATCCGGGGTCAATGACCTTTAATCCGGGGTCAATGACCCCTAATCCGGTTTAAGGGTCACTAAGGGGATTAAGGTCATTGACCCCGGATTAAGGGTCACTGAGGGGATTAAGGATTAAAGGTCATTGACCCCGGATTAAGGGTCACTGAGGGGATTAAGGCTTAATCCGGATTAAAAGTCATTGAACCCGGATTAAGGGTCACTGAGGGGATTAAGGGTCACTGAGGAGATTAAGGGTCATTAAGGGGATTAAGGGTCACTGAGGGGATTAAGGGTCACTGAGGGGATTAACGTCATTGAGGGGATTATGGCTTAATTCGGATTAAGGGTCACTAAGGGGATTAAGGGTCATTGACCCCGGATTAAAGGTCATTGACCCCGGATTAAGGGTCACTGACCTTTAAAGGTCATTGACCCCGTATTAAGGGTCACTGAGGGGATTAAGGGTTATTGAGGTGATTAAGGCTTAATCCGGATTAAGGGTCATTGACCCCGGATTAAGGGTCACTGAGGGGATTAAGGGTCATTAGCCCCGGATTAAAGGTCATTGACCCCGGATTAGGGGTCACTGAGGAGATTAAAGCTTAATCCGGATTAAGGGTCATTGAGGGGATTAAGGCTTAAGCGGGATTAAGGGTCACTGAGGGGATTAAGGGTTATTAACCCCGGATTAAAGATCATTGACTCAGGATTAAGGGTCATTGAGGGGATTAAGGCTTAATCCGGATTAAACGTCATAGACCCCGGATTAAGGGTCATTGAGGGGATTAAGAGTCATTGCTTGTTAATAAATTAAATCGAGAATGCCTTATATAACCTAAATGTATAAAAGAGCTTAGTGATAGGCGAGTGAGTGTCTGTGACGAAACGGCTGAAGCTAGAAGCATGAAATTTTGAGTATTTATGTGTATGATAAGTACTAAATTTGGTACTATTTACATTTTTTAAGCGTATAGAGATGGAGTCCTGAAAATATGGATTAGGATTACTTTTGGAGTAGAGGACTAAAAGTACAAAATTTGATACAAGTTGGATTTAGGTGTACAGAAACTACTAAATGGTAATAAATTTAGTACAATTTGGATTTTGGGACGGATAGAGCTGAAAACCTGAAATTAGGAATTAAAATTACTGTTGAGGATTGAGCTGTAGGGACAGACCCAGTAGAAAATACTCTCTTGCGTGACAACTTCATTGCCGAAACGTTGACGAAATTTATGGAATTGTCATTCATGACTAAACACATGATATGTCGTCGAAAATGTTGTTCTTCTCGAAATATGAAAACAAAACAAAAATAGTCTGAATCGAGTGTACCATAAAATATTGACAGAAACGAAGAGAAAAATGTTTCTGAAAAAATATATAAGAAATTAAGGTTAAATTTAAATATATAAGAATTAAGAATCTCGGTTAAAATAGGTAAGCTTAACTGAATATATAATTATTTGTATCATTTCTTAAATGCATTGTTTTACTTTTAGGATGGGGCAAATAAATGACAATTGGTGAAATATTGTAAGTAATATCTGAAAGATGTTTCATATTTTAAAGCGTTTTAATGTTGTTGTTTCTTTACAGATGAAGTTAAAATGGAGAAAATCATCTCGACAACTTATCATGCAATGTATTTATTTATATTATTATAAACGTAAATGCAATGTATAATTCTTGCTATATTACAAATTACCTGCTATAAAAATATAAATTGAAAATGTATGTGTATATTTTTATTTGAATTTTTTATGGGGTATGATTGATGACAATGGGATTTATCGTCAACGACTGTGTAAACGACATAGTCGATGATAGTCGTCAACGAAAAGTAGGGAGTTTTGTCGCCGAAGTTGTCGTCAACGACAACTTCGCTTACCTTGTCGCCCAAGTTGTCTTGCATGAATACTGCGATACTTGTGTGAAAATTTCGTCAAGGATCTCACATTGTTGTCTGCAAAGTGTCTTCAAGGAATTGCCATTGTCTTGCACGATTCGTTAATGTTGTCTGCAAGACACTTTCTACTGGGTAAATACGAATGGAAGTAAAGCAAAACCAATGATAATGAAAAGACAAAAATCATATTTTGTTATCACAGATTGTAATGTGTTGTTGTTTTTTCCTTTTTTTACTGACACTTTGTTTTAATAATACCCAGGCCAAGGTAAATAAGAGAAAAATGATTTGATATTGAATGACAAGAAACCATGACAGGGACAGAGAAAAGGGTTCATAAAGAGAGCTATAAACTAACTGACTGTCATTTACCCGCAATTGTTGATTTGTGATATTGACTGAGGATAGTAATCGTGAATAGTAATTTGAATACATATCAACAATATTGATGGTCTATTTTCGATGTGACGTACATACAACACACCTGAAAAAATTACGCCGTTTCAAATTCGAGTTACATAGATTTCTATATGAAGTCAATTGAAAACTCTTCAAACTAGTAATCGAAACATATTTGTTGAAGAATTTATTTAACTAAAAATTATATGTGTATGAATGGAGGCATTTTATAGCTCTAGTAATATCGATAGAATTTCTTACTTAAAATACATTACATTTTTCCAAATCAAGGAGATACCATTTCTAATAGAGCATTTTTCATAATATCAAAATAAAATAAAATCTGGTTCAGGTTTTTTAACCATGTAATGAACTTTATCGCTTCCCTTTGTGCTTAATTGAAACACCCTTCAAAAAGAAAATGCCACCGACCACAAAAGAAATGACCAAACACCAACAACACTTCCTTACATACCCACGTACATAGAAACCAAAAGCTCAGAAGGTCAAATATACGATTTCGAACAATTTGTGTCACGTTCTACACACCGGTCAACTTGTTCGTCGCACATGTAGACAAACATAGAATGTGATTTATGTCTATAAAAAAAGACTCATGCCATTGGCACCCGGTTGTACTGTATTGAGGTATGGAGGCATCCTGACATGTCTGTCTCATGGGAGGACTGTAATATTTTCATTTAAATGTTGTTTTATTTCCTTTTTACTATTTACACTAATCATCGTTAGCTTTGACTATATACTTAGTGGTCATTAGCATTAAAGAAACATGTTGAAAATGGAATAGTACTTAAGGAAATTATTTTCATTTGAATTAGTATGTTTTATTCTATGCATTATTGTATAGAATCCTTAGCATTTAAAAAAAAATAATTAGTCCTGTTATTTTGGGAATTCTCTCTCTCTCTCACCATAGCATGTATATCAGGATTAAAATATTTAGTGTTATTAATGATAATAGAAATAAAGAAGTCAATACATGTTTTTTAAATATACCTTGAAAAGAGTTGTATTTTTCTTATTCATCGCTAAAAACCGTACATAGTATTATTATGTCATAGTATAATTTATTTTTTTATCATTGTTCAAAATCTTTAATGTCAAATAGCTAGGTTTTTGGAATCGGAATTTCACTTAAGTCGTCACAGAAAAAAAGAGATATATTGTCTGACAAATTGCATGTCGAAAGTGCATTTGCATAACCATTATTTTTGCATTAGAAAATTACATTTCTAACAATAACAGAAAACGATGAATTTATCTTTGAATTAATTAAGTTGAAAGCTTAATGTGTTATTAATAACAAAAAAATAGAAAACGTAATTTGAAATAGTTGGTTAAAGTTAGAAGATATTTCATCATATATTTAAAAAAACGGTCAGTCATATATTTTTTGAATGGGATTATACGATTCGATCCAATTACAGATCAACTTAATATTTATACCAGAGGCTACGTTGCGTATACGTCACGTTAATGCTGTTCACAATTTTTATACCCTCCACCATAGTATCGAGGGTATATTAGTTTTGTTTTTCCGTTTGTAACGCATCGAAATAATCATTTCCGACCCTATAAAGTATATATATTCTTGTTCAGCGTAAAATTCTAAGACGATTTAAGCATGTCCGTCTGTCCGTCTTTCTGTTGTAATCACTCTAGCGTCTACACGAATTACGATAGAGCCCCAAAGTTTGGCATAGAGTCGTCTTTTGTCTGCAGGCAGGTCAAGTTCGAAGATGGGCTATATCGGTCCACGTTTAGGCATAGCTCCCATATAAGGAACCCCCCAATTTTCAGTATTGGGGGTTCTTGAGCGCGTTTTTCAACCGAATTCGCTGAAATTTGGTACTTTGAGTTCTTATTGGGTAGCAAATCTCCCCACACATTATAAACATAGGTCAATTTTTTCTGGTACCCCCCATAAAACGGTACCCCTCAATTTTCGGTATTTTGGGGTTCTTGAGCACGTTTTTCAACCGCATTCGCTGAAATTTGCTACATTGGGTTCCTATTGGGTACTAAATGTCTTGAGAAAAAATTATTAATATAGGTCCATTTTTTCTGGTAGTCCCCATATAACGGTACCTCCTAATTTTCAGTATTTTGGGGGTTTTGATCGTATTTTTCCGCCGAATTAGCTGTAATTTAGTATTTTGAATTCTTAATAGGTACCAAATCTCCCCACAAAAAATTATGAATATAGGTCCATTTTTTCAGATAGTCCGATATAAGGGTACTCCTAATTTTCGGTATTTTGGGGTTCTTGAGCGCGTTTTTTAACCGAATTTGCTGCAATTTGGTATTTTATAGTCGTATATGGTAACAAATCTCCCTACCAAAAATTATTAATATTCGCCCCCTTTTTGGGATAGTCCCCTATAACCCCCTTTTTTATATTAAAATAGATATCTAATTTGTTCAGCGTTTTGAGTTTGGTTGTAAGACTCTGTTGTAATCATTTCTCCTGCGGAGGATAGCTAGATAAAAATTATAACGATAATGAACTATAGCCGCAATTAGACCTAGCCCCTGTGTGGAGGTTCCAGAAGGAGTAGACCGATATTCCCCATCTTTGAATTTGAACTAAGTTTGGAAGAAATAATAAGATGGGCAAAGTTTGGATGAAATCTAAAATTTTCTGAAACGGATTTGGTTCAAAGAAACATGGGGTCTAGAACCAATATTTCGATGAGGCACATTTTCACCTTGTTAAATTGTATACACCCTCATTAGCCATAAGGCTGAGGGTATAATTATCCATTAAACATTGCTGAAGTTTGTATTATGGTTTACATAATCCCTTTTTAGAAATGTCGGTATAGGCCCACTTTTTGGTATGTTCCTTATATTTACATTTCAAGTACCTGTCAGTATATCTACGCTTTTCCACTTGTTGATATTGCAAATGGTATAGCTTTTTGGTATGTAGTTCCCATGTAGCAGTGCAGTATTCGTTATTATGGGTATTTTATATTTTAAAATTTCGTTGGGCCAATTATAGTTTATTTTGGGAACTTTTTTTCAACCGACTTGGTATTTTGGATTCTCAATTGTTAGCAAATCTTACTACCATAAAGGCTCGTTTCCACGTCAGAGGGGTCTACGATCCGAAACGACCCGGGTTATACTCGGCCAACGTCTGTCACCTCAGCCCATTGTGTAGAAGCAATAGGGCTGCTACAACAACAACCAAAAATAAATTATTAATATCGATATATTTTCGTTATTTCATAGATGTTTTCTATGTATGTCTAATTACCCAACCTGAATTTTTGTAGTATGCTATTTCGTTTATTACTGGCATCAACATGGCATATCCCCATATGTCCAACTCATAGTGGAGGCTATTCAAAGATCGGCCGGCCTAACAAAAAGACGTTTCCACTTCTGTATTTTTATGAAGCCTTCACCAACTACGAAGATAGAACATACTCTCCTACCCAGTAGAAAGTGTCTTGCAGACAACATTAACGAATCGTGTAAGACAATGGCAATTCCTTGAAGACACTTTGCAGACAACAATGTGAAATCGTTGACGAAATTTTCACACAAGTGTCGCAGTATTCATGCACGACATCTTGGGCTACCGGGTAACCGAAGTTGTCGTTGACGACAACTTCGGCGACTAATCTCCCTACTTTTCGTTAACTAAAGATTCACTTCCTGTCGTTTACACCTTCGTTGGTGACTGTATACCTATTGTCGTCAATCATACTCCATTTAAAATTCAAATAAAAATATATAAACATATTGTTCATTTATATTTTTTATAGCATGAAATTTATTATATTATTATAATAGCATATAATGTAAATAAGCCTGAGAACTTGGCGTAATGATTATCTCAATTTTAACATCATCTGTAAAGAAATGACATAATTAAAATGCATTGGAATATTGGAACATCTTTCAGATATTACTTACAATATTTCACCAATTGCCATTTATTTGTCCCATCCTAAGAGTAAAACAATGCATTTAAATAATGATATAAATAATTATATATTCTTTTAAACTTACCTATTTTAACCAAGAAAACACGTCTTCTTTCTCTCAAATTCCTTATACATATATATTTTCAGAAAGAATTTTCTATTTGTTTCTGTCAATATTTCATAGTACACTCGATTCAGACTATTTTTGTTTTGTTTTCATATTTCGAGAAGAACGACATTTTCGACGACATATCATGGATGACAATTCCATAAATTTCGTCAACGTTTCGTTAACGAAATTTTCACACAAGAGTTTATTTGCTACTGGCATATTTTGAAAAAATTGTACAGTCATAAAGTAGTATTGAATTGGAATCAAACTTTGCAAATTATAATATCTCCATCACTTAAAGTTTTAAAAAATTCGCACATATCACATACTTCTAATAGAATACTTTCTGCAATTTTCTGGTAATTCGTTTAGACACTACAATACGAAATACACAAAAGGAATTGCCAAAAATTTGCCGGTACGAGCAATATTTTTCTATTTTTATTCCCCTTGGGCCTCTCCTACAAACAAAGACTTGCCGCAAGTAAACTTGTCTAATTTAAATTGGGACTTAAACGGCATATACATTAGAACTTTTTACCGGGTTAGCCTAGTTTGACATATATGCAAAGGAATTGACAATTGAAACCCACTGGGTTTACGAAATCTGTTTAAATGTAAACGTACTATTACATTTGAAAATTTTTACAGAACAAAAATTAATGCTTTGGTATTAATGCATTAAGAATATTCAATTATTTTCCAAATATTAACGTTTCAAGAATTGACAAAATTTGAATATTTGGTACTTCCAGACATTATCAGTGTTGTATTGGCGTTTTGTTGTCATTAGATGTCGCCATTGTTCTCAAAATATTTTATATCTATTCACTTCGATTAACAACCAATCTATTCCAGAAACTACAGAAACATAAACAATGTTGCAATGTTCTGTTCCAGAACTTGCAAAAATTTTGGCTAATCGTAATTATTTTCGATTTCCTCACTATAAATTTGAAAATATTTACCATATTTTCTGAGTATTTTATCATATTAATATACAAGATTTTGTCAATGCATCCGTTAATTACTTTCAGAATACTGAATGAATTGAATTTATGAGTGCAATTTCATAGTAAACAAGGTAGATATACAAGGTAGCCGCATCGGCGAATTTCTACAACAAACATCGGTTGTTGTATTTTGATATGTCAAAAATATTTTGCCTAAACAAACATATTGACAAGATTTTTTTACACAAATTCTTGTAGAAAATGTTAATAAAAGTATTGCCAAAAAAGCTATTCGAAATTCGGAGATTTTCATTTATAATTTTGTTTTTTAATTTTTTGGTTCAACATTACAACAAAATGTTTGACATTTATTTGTCCAACAGTTTGGGCCGATGCGGCTACCTTATTAAATATACCTTGATAGTAAATAAATACACGAACTAAAATAACTTCCGATAGTTCATTTCAGAGAATTCCTTAGTTGAACCAGTACTTGTCGAAACAACACCATCTCTAGCAGCAGTCAGTTGTTGACATTTTCGCTTGCATTTAATATCGAGATTTTCGTATCGAAGAAGTTTTTTTTCACAAAGCCATCCAAAACAATACAACAATAAAAGTATATAGTATAACAACAATAAATAACACCAAACTAGGAACGAAGGAAATTAAAATAATATTTATTACATTATAATAAATAGATAATAACAACAATAAAAAGAAAACTTCATGGTGTATATAAAAAACTAGATATCGAAATTTGCAACTGCAATTCCCTCCCATTCGTCGGGTTCAACACCACAACTAACCAACAACAACACCAATAATAACAATGACGACCAACAACAATCCCTCACAACCAACGCAATATAATTTTAAGGTGGTACTGCTCGGCGAAGGGTGTGTGGGCAAGACATCGATTGTGCTGCGCTATGTCGAAGACAAATTCAATCCACAACACATTAGCACTTTACAGGCCTCCTTTCTAACGAAAAAAGTCAACCTTGACAATGGCAACACAGTGCAATTGAATATTTGGGACACAGCCGGACAGGAGCGTTTTCATGCATTGGGTCCCATCTATTATCGTGGCTCACATGGTGCTATCTTAGTGTATGACATCACCGATCAAGACTCATTCCAAAAGGTGAAAAATTGGGTAAAGGAATTGAAACGTATGTTGGGTTCGGAAATCATTCTAACTATTGCTGGCAATAAAATCGATTTGGAAGAGCAACGTACGGTGCAGGAAGACGATGCAGTGGCCTATGCTGAAAGTGTGGGCGCCCATTACTTTGAGACATCGGCAAAGACAAATGAAAATGTCGATGAGCTGTTTATGGAATTGACAAGACTTATGGTGCAACATGCCCAACAAAATAATATGAAGCAAAGGGCTAGCGCCCAGCAACAATTTGGCCAAAGACGTTTAATAGTTGAAGATTCGCAGGATGGTATGGACGATGGTGGTATGAGTTCACAAGTGCCTGATGGTAGTCGTTCATGCTGTGGTTAGAGCGCGCTGCGACGATTGCCGCTGATCATGCTGCTAATTTAAAACAAACAAAAATATAGTAAGATTTTTAATATTAAGTTAAAACAAGAACCCAAAGGAGACAATATCCCAAAGTGTAATAATATAAGAGAATGACAAAGGATTTGAAAAAAGGTAATTTATTATGTATGATTATATTATAATTATAAAAAAGATCTATAAAGGAGGATTAAATCATAGCTTGAGGTGCCAATGAATGTTAGAATAGGGTTTGTAATTTGTTGCTTAAAGAAGTATTGTACATTTAACTAATCTGTTTTTAAATGTTTTCAGAAATTGGCCAGAATACAGATGATAGATGGAAAACGTTTAGAAATAGTCGGGAGCTAAAGATAGTTATACAAATATCAGTCGACTTTCGTATAAAATATGTCCTATCGAAATGAGTCAAAACCCTAGGAATGCTGAAAATTTCAGAACAAGCCATATAGAGGCCTTACAATTTTCAAGGTTTCTCAAAGAATTAAAACCGTTTTATCGTGTTGGTACACTATATCACAAAAAGAAGAAAACATAATAGACTCCTCAAAACCGGAAACCATTCCTACAATTATTTTCAAAATTATTGCAATGATGAAGGTTGTCAAAATACAGGCATACAATGGATTCAGATTAAAAGCACAGGTTCTGAATATTCCACAGATTATTTCCGAGTAAATGATAATTTTGTATTTGGATCTAGTTTTCATCGTACTGATGAAGCATTTTTCAAGAGTAAAAGAGTATTGTTAAGCATTTGAGCTGTATTATCAAAGAGATATGGTCCACTCCTCCACAAGGAGACTGTGAAGTCCGCACAGATTCTCAAAGACAAAGAGAATTCGGTTCGTGAATATTGTTCTGTGACAATTTTTTAATCCAGGACAAATATAACTTTGTTATGGTATTGGACTCTAAATTTTAAATGGGGTTTTGAGAAGCATTTGTGCCTTTGGGAATTTTACCGGGGTGATAGGTTATATTAAAACATGGCAATAAGACTTGAAATTAACAGTCAATTAACTTCATCGCCATATATTTAGGTTTATATTACCGAATAGGAATTTTATTTAATTGTTGATTGTACCCAGCCAAATCATAACATTATTCCCAAAGTAAATTTACAATTGAAACCAACCTTGACATTGGTATAGAATGCACAGTTATACTGTCCTCAATGTTTTAATTCCTTAAATATTTTTATTTTAATAATTGAGTGTAGGAAGAACCCCTTATATTTCTAACACTAAATAAAAACTATAGTTCCCCTATCGTCACAATATTTCTTTAAAACGAATAGATTACAAATAAACGTGTTTACATATATATTTTTATTAAAATAATGCTATGATTCACCTCTCCCATATATAGATAGGGGATAGAGTCTAACAACAATACAAGAAGTAAATAACAACAAAGCAAAAAACAAAAATCACACACATACAATATATGTGGGTATCGGTTTTTGTTATTTTTGTATACGCATGATGGGATATTGTTCTGAAAAAAAAAATTAACAAACAACATTATGTGATAACTTATTGAAAAAACAAACAAAAAAACATATTTAAATACATATAATTATTACTATTAATTATCTTTGTTAATATTTGTTATTATATTTTATTATTATTTTTCTCTCAATACCTTTTTTTCTTCGTTGTCTTCAATGTATAATATAACTGCAAAAAAATGAAAATCGTAAGGAAATTTCTTAGAATAATTCCTTTGTATGACTTTTATTATAATTAGTATGTAGCTTTAGCTTATTTTGTTGTTTTAAGAAATTAACAACAACAACAAATATCTTTTGTCACTGTGTACATTTAAACCAATAGCTTATCTATAAGATAATATTTGTCTTACTCTCCTATTACCCATGTACTATATCTAAAATAAATAACAATAAACAAGAAAATATAAACGAATATTCACACATACACAAAAGAGAAAAAAAGAACCAAAAAATGTTGCGGATAAAAAATACAATGGTAGTATAACACGCAGTTAAAGGCAATCAAATTATATTGAGTAAGAAAATGTGAATAAACAATTTAAAATACTATGCAAACAATACGTTTTTTCTTCGTTTCTTTGGTTAAATTAAATACTGTATATGAAACATGAATATACGAAATATAAAAATACAAGGCTCGTCGCTTCTTGCTAAAAAAGACAGGAAATCAATGAGCATCATCCACTACATAAAAAAAATAAAAAACCTGACTATTTTGTAAAAACAAAATACAAATGGTATCGCAAATAACCCGCCAATACTACTGAATATAATAAATATTTGTAATCTGATGCGAAGATTAAAATTAAAAAAGAAACACTTCATGCTATTCAGATTCGATGACAATGATGCTTGAAATCGGTAGGTATTATGTATGCGATCTATATTCTAAATTGGAAAAGATTTATGATTCATATATTACCTATGCCATTCAATACTCAATTTGATCAGCTGAGCAAAGTAAATCATTGATTTGAAATCAGACAAAATTATAAATGTACCGATTTACATAAATATTGAAATTCTAAATTCTAATAAACTCCATCAAAATCCTAATATGGAGTTTATTGGGCAACCCTTTCTGGAACCTCTTCTCATATAAAGCGAAAAATAAAATCTGTGTTTTCATTTCGTAGACCTCCGCTAACCATAGTCTCTGTGTATACCATTCGGCAACACCGACTGACAATTTTTACTTTTTCGAGTAATTCATATCGACGCCTCCGAACCATAGTATGTTAAGTCGACTTAGCATATTTTAAAGTTCTTTACGGTTTTACCTACTACGGTCCTTAATTTAAATTCACTGAAATTTTGGTAATCATCGGTCAATCCAAACTAAAGTTATAAGCAAAAATGTACTTAGCATGGCACGTACGATTAAAGAAACTTCCATACTTTGAAAGCTTCTACTGAAAAACTCACTTTTCAGACATAGCATACTATGGTTCGGAGGCGTCGATATAGTTTATCTGGTTTCTTTATTTCAACTCATTCTATTATTTTCATATTTTCGTTCATTTTTCAGATGCTGCAACATTGTTAAACAAATATGAATATACGGTCGCCAATGCATTTGCCAATTTGTTTGTCATTTTCATTTCTCCACGAACCAGCACCGAACTATGTGGAATCTATTTGTTGGAGCTATATGGAGCGAAGGGACACATTCCTCTCTAGAAAAGCGAAAAATCGATCCGCTCCGTGATCTAGATAGATCAAGTCTACTGAGGCTACTCTTCCCGTTGAGCAACTTATAACGGACACAATTTGTTTGCCTTGTACTTGTTGTGTCACAAGGTCCAAAACATTCTAATTTTAATTATTAATTTTAAAACATTAAATATTATTACAAAGAAAAAAACATTAAAATGCATTTTTATTTCGTTTAGATTTCAAATAAGGTAATTTAATTCAAACCATTTTAGGCATAAAAACAGCTAAAATATATGTTCCAACCGATCTACAATTATTGCTACAATAACCATCATTTTTTATCGTTAATCAAAATATAACTTTACAAAATGTTTGCAAAACCAAGGCTTAACATGATAGCATTCCAATCCGATCGAAACCGGTCTTAAATTGTATAAAAACCCTATTTTTATTCTTTAACGACATGACAGGACCGGGACTTTTCGGAACACTTATATGTAGGGACTACACGCCAAAACATATACCCCATATATTAATAAATATCTGTCAAGATGTGGTATTTTATCCTTCGAAGTCTGTAATATTAAATTACAAGCACTTTGATTGGAAACTCGGTGAATGGGAACAGCATTTTACCAATTGAAATGATGTCATATTGCTAAACTTGCACCACAACATGTTTTCTTTATTTCAAACAAATTTCCTTAATAGCCGTATTTTTTCTCAAAATTAATTATTTTCCAATGACAACAAACATTCAGCAACAATCTAATATCAAAATTTTCTCAAATACACCAATTTCCAGCCATTCAAAACTAATTTAACGTTTTTGCAAACGATCATGATTTTCATAGTTCTCCGTTGTGCAAATACTTGTTTATCGATACACATACAAATTACACAATCTCCCCTAAACAATGGTACAAGTTTGATGTCAATACGTTCATTCATTACTGAGTTATAGCCATTTAAAGTTAACCTTGTGTCAAAATATAGCGGCTACGCGATTCTGTTGGCCTGGTACCACAAATTGGAAAAATGCTTGAAATTGGGATTTTCACAAAAGCGAAAAAGTACAAAACAGCAGCATCATTGCCACATTGTTCGACTTTTTCTTTGATTTAATCGTTGCTTTACAAATTCTGAGCATACTTTCAGGCGCAGCATTTAAAATAATATCCATGTGAATGTTATATTGCTCGTGATTTTAATGTAACGCCTA
>NW_026873547.1:0-15135 GCF_032173495.1 Musca vetustissima | reverse complement strand
TGTAGTCAAAACATAATCCATGCGCTTTCGAGGGTAAATTCTGGTGATTTGTCTTCCCTTGATTTTAGTTGTTGTTCATTTTCACAGGAAAATACCCATTTTGCTAGTGAGCTAAATAGTGGTTTTTTCGTTGACGTTAATTCGACCCATTTCCAATCAGACGAATATAAACAGTTGCTTGAGAAGGTAGGAAATAGTTTGAATAACATGCCAGATTTGAAGATCATGGATGGATTATTATACAGGAGGACAGATCATGCTACTGGGGAACAGCTGCACGACGATTTGTCATGGAAACTTTGGATCCCTCGTGATTTAGTTCCAGAGGTGTTAAAACGTGCGCATGATGATCCACTTGCCTCTCATGGTGGTATCAATAAGACGCTTTATAGAATCCGTAGATTTTATTTTTGGCCTAACATGGTGGTGGACGTAAAAAAATATGTCAATAATTGTGACATATGCAAATCTAGCAAGCATCCTAATGCACCGTTAAGACCCCAAATGGGAAAAACGTCTGGTTCTGATAGATTTTTCCAGAAAATTTACATCGATTTCCTGGGGCCTTATCCGAGGTCCACTTCTGGGAATATTGGGATATTTGTAGCACTAGATCACTATAGTAAATTCCCATTTCTCAAACCGGTGAAAAAATTTACGTCTGATGTGGTAATTAGTTATCTCGAGACGGAATTATTTCATACTTTTGGGGTGCCTGAAACCATTGTCTCTGACAATGGTTCTCAGTTTAAATCTAATTTATTCAATCAGTTTTTACAGCGCTATAATATCAACCATCTCTTTACGGCTGTGCATGCACCTCAGGCGAACGCATCAGAACGCGTTAATAGATCAATCCTAGCAGCTATCAAATCTTATGTTTCGCAAGACCAAAAGAACTGGGATAAATTATTAAGTAGTATTGGATGTGCGTTAAGATCCACTACGCATTCAGCTATTGGAACTTCACCCTATTTCCTTGCATTTGGACAACAAATGATCACCAACGCCTCTGTGTATCCCCTTTTGCGCCAGTTACAGTTGTTAGATGACAGGACAGTTCGGTTTTCCAAAAATGATTCTCTAGCTATCATGGGAGACAGGGCTAAAGAAATTATGGACAAACAGTTTGAAAGGAATGAAAGGTCTTACAATCTTCGCTCCAGAGAGGTTGCCTATGAAGAAGGACAAGAAGTATTTCGTCGTAATTTCAAGCAGAGTAGCTTTGAGCATGGCTACAATTCGAAATTAGCTCCTAACTTCTTAAAAGCGCGCATTCGGCGTAAGTTAGGTAGTAGCTATTATGAGCTTGAGGATCTTCGAGGGAATTTGGTAGGCATATATCATGGTAAGGATATACGTCAGTAACATATTTTCTTCGTAGATGCAAGCGTTATCAGCCTTTTGTGAATATTTTATCCCCCCAAGCCTGATTTTGGCGGGGGAGAATTGTAGTGGCGCTTGCACTCTACTGTCGGCAATGTATTTTCCCAATCCTGTTAAACTGGTATTGTGCTGGCCTGGTTAACATGAGTTTCAGAGCCATCTGTATGTAAAGGTCTTATCGTATAAACTGGTCTATCGCTTTGTTGACGTTTTTCCTGTGTTCTAAGGTGTAATGCTTATTTTTCTATCTGGAATGAAAATGGCTGATTCATTGTCATAACCGAGGTTTCGATTTTGGGAAAGTCGAAGGTCTCGTCCATTTTGACCTTGGAAACTCTTGTGAAGCAGTCATTTATAAAAATACATTTAAAAAACGTATTATTATTTTAACTGATTCGAATAAATTATGCTTTGCCAGAGGTAATATTTCTCTATTTCTTCTAATTCCTCTTCATCTAATCGAAAGCTTTACTGAGAGCACCTCACCGAATAGACAAAATATACAACAGAAAATCCGCATAGACCTCTGCATGGTCGACCTCGTTGATTTCCTAAAGCAACAATGTTAATCAGTTGTCTGTGATCGTCAAATGCTGAAAGTTATTAAAAAAAAAAGTTCGTGAAATTTCGAGGTATAAATGACCCAGTAATATCCAATATAAAGGGTCCAAACTCATTTAGTTCCAGATAGTATAAAAGGAGTTAAACTAACCAAAAAAGGAGTTCAGTGGAGTTTGGTGCGGAATAATAGCCTTATTCGATACATCAGTGTTAAGCGTTTTACTTTTTAAATCAATTTTAACATATATCTACGTGATTCCTGATTTGTAGAAATTATATAAAAAAAGTGAATTTAAAAACCATTTGTTTTTTGGCCAGTGTACAGGCAAGTATATATATATATGCATATATTTATAAATATATATGTACATATATATGTAAGCATAACTGAATGGCTTGGCTGTACATTGGTCTACGCTGGCGGCAGAGCTTGCTATTGTAGGCAAAGTATTAATACAAAACTGAATTACACTTCATATAGTAACATAAGAGAATTACAGCAGCAGTACCAATGGAAAGTATAACAGTTTGCAAAAATAAGATAATCAACAATCTCTTAATCTCGAAATATCATTGAAAAGAGCATCACAAATAAGAGAATTTCAGTTACAGCAGAGACCCAATGCCGCTCCACCATAATCATCTTATCTACGAAAGTACTTTCGTCGTGGGATCTTGGTAAGAGTAAGTTAATGATTATTATTTTATTATTATCATTGTTCTTTTGTCATGCTCTTCTTTATGGAATTTGAGAATAAGTGTTCAGAGTGACCACCTCAACTTCATCTTGTTAAAAAAAAATAACAACTATAGCAAAAATTAAGATCTTCATATTTAATCATGATAATTAACTGAATAGTTACATTCAATTGTTGGAGGTCACTTATTTATTCCTATCTACATTTTTCTCCATCTGGAGTTTATGTCAATTTGGTCACCCCATTATTGATACTTCGAATGTGGTATTATTGCCAAAAGCTTTTTGTCTTCACACAAGAATTGGAGTAGAAAACAAACAATATCAAAAGAAAAACAAAAACAACATTTACCTCGATTATCTATGATGTTTTACATTTCACTCCAATCTTACAATTTTTGATTACCTAATATGATTTGTTTTTATTTTTGCATGCCGTTATTAAGAATTATATATAGGATAGATTTTGTTATTTATTTGCCTCTATGATAATTCTTTATGATGTATTTTCTACATTCTCTTGTAAAGTTCGAATGTATGATTAGTTATAATTCTAAATTTTCAGCTTAAGTTATATTTCTCATAATTTGTTCTTAGTTTTGGCACATATGCCACTTGTTACTCTATTTAAGTTATGAATTTATTTATGTACGAATTATTCTTGTTTTACAATTTTCTTTGAAAAATATATCTATTCATTATGAATTTTGAGTGAATTTTAGACATGATCTGATTGATTTCTTTTGATTAGAAAGGCTGGTAGAATATATGGGGTCATACCTTACTTTTTATCTGAGGGCAATTTAACTAGTGATGACCATGGTTGGGAGGGCGATTTAGCAGCAAATGTTATCTTGTTGCTTAAGTCTTTTGATATAACTTTCTCTTACTTTCTCTTCGATGCTTTCTCTTTAGAACATTCTTTCATGTACTTTATCTCCTTTCTTCTCAGTATTATCATTCTCTCTCTATTATACAATGTATTATATTTCTGATATCATTTATTTCGCACGCAATAAAAATGTTAAATTTCATGTAGCACACTGGTATAGGGTACATTGATGCCATATGAACCCCCCCTCCGACGAGCCATAAGGCCGGTAAAAAATGCGTGCAGGTATTACAATGTTCCACAAATACATCTACCACATACACCTTAACGTTGCATGCTACACCTTAAATGAAAAAAATAAAAAATTAAATATGGAATTCAGTACAGCCCCATATTCAGTATTTTCGACACGTTTTTTCAACCGAATGGGCTGTAATTTGGTATTTTGGGCTCTCATTTAATAACACATATATAAAGAAAATTATCAACAAAGATAAATTTTTGGCATAGCCCTTATTTAAAAGATACATACACATTTCTGCTGAAAATTTTCCATATAAGTTCAAGTTTTTATATAGAGCCCATATAAAGTTCTCAGCATGTTTGCGGATTTTTATACGTTTTAGCAAGATTTTCAAGTTCGATGATGGGGAATATCGGTCCTACTTTTGGTGCACCAAGTATTCACAACATAATGATTCTTTCAAACTTAATTCATGTTGAAAGATGGGATCCACCGGTCCACCCCACTGGTACCTCCCACACAAAATGCTTAAAATTTTACTGAAAAATTATTTTATAATATAATGCGAATGTACACTGTGATTTGAACTAAACATTGCACAACCTTATGATTTAACCATGCCTGCATAATGTTGAAAGATGGGACTTATCCGTCCACTCCTTCTAGTATCTCCACCACAAATGGTCAATTTTGGAAACTTGTAAATCGCATATGAAGCGAACGGAACATTCGATTTTATCCATACTTTGCATACTTCATTTTGAAAAATTGTTAAACCAATATCAAGATAATGGAATGTCTGATTTGACCCAAACTACGCAAATCGTAATATTTTTCCAAATCCATTAAATTCTAATATCCAAGCCAATTATATTCTAAAGGGCAGCCTCATCATGAACCTTTCCATAGATAGTCAACTCTTTGAAAAACATATACCTTAGCGAATAAAAAATGCTGTGTTTTATTCCGCAGACCTCCGCAAACCATAGACATGGGTATATATCTGTAGGCAACACCTACTGTCACTTTTGTACTTGTTTTGTACAATTTCGATGTTTTGACTCTCGAAATTACGCCCATTTTTTGGATTATTAAGTTTTAATCGAATTTTGTCATCGAAGTGTTAATAAATTGGTATATCGGATTTTTGGTGAATAAAAAACTTTTTTCCGACACGTTAATGGTTGAAGAACGTTTTCAAAAGACATTTTCAGTATAAGCCAAGGTTTCTATAGACCCCATAAAAAGGCTATGCGTAATCGTCTGTATATTCTAGGTCCTTACCCAATTTCCTATCCTTAGTGTCTGTATTTTGGCATTGCATAGCCCAAAGCCCCAATTTCCTATCCTTAGTGTCTGCATTTTACCATTGCATATACCTTCATAAGATATAGCAGTCGGTTTTAGAGGCAAATATTCCTACCAATACTTATAAATATTGTACGATCTTTGTGTCGATTGTCCCCATATAAAGGTCCAGACGACTTATGGGTATTTTGATGACCCTAGGCGCATATTCCAAACGCAGTGCTTATATTTTAACATTACGAAGTGACTGTAATTTGGATACGTGTCATTTTCAAAGTCCAAAACCAACTTTCCAACCTTATTGTCTATTTTTTGGTATTTGGTTTTCTCCTCCATCATGGTGAAGGGTATGAAAAGGCCATCCGACCGAATTAAAGAACTTTGAAATAAATGTCCGCTCATTAATTTATAAACATTTTAACTATTTTTTTACACCCTTCACCACACTGTGGTACAGGGTATTATGTCTTTGTGCATATGTTTGTAACAAAAGGAATCGAGGTAGACCCATGGTTCCTTTTGATAATATGCATAGAATCACTTTCTGAGTCGATTTATGCATGTCCGTCCGTCTGTCCGTCCATGTTAAGTTGTAAACAATGTACAGGTCGCATTTATGGTCCGAACTGGATGAAATTTGGCATAGGTCACTTATTCGGCCCAAGGACGAACTCTATTTAAATTGAGGAAAATCGGTTCAGATTTAGATATAGCTTCCATATATAGTTTCCCCTGATTTCAGGTAAATGGTGCATCTAAGTCCCTGAAAATCATTCGATTTGCACGAAATTTGGTAAAGCGTACTGAAGTAAGTCTAGAATGGTGTGTGCTAAGTTTCGCGAAAATCGGTTCAGATTTAGATATAGGTAATTGGTGCACCAAAGTCCATGAAAATCATGCGATTTGCACGAAATTTGGCGTAGCATAATGAATTAGGTCTAGAATGATGTGTGTTAAGTTTTCTGAAATCGGTTCAGATATATAAATATTAGATATATAAATATATAAAAATTATAAATATAGGTCCACTTTTTCTGGTAGCCCCCATATAACGGTACCTCCTAATTTTCAGTTTTTGGGGGGTTTGGACAGGATTTTTGCACCGAATTGGGTGTAGTTTAGTACTTTGAGTTCTTATTGGGTATCAAATCTCTCCACAAAAAATTATAAATATAGGTCCTTTTTTTCGGGTAGCACTCAATTTTCGGTATTTTGGAGTTTTTGAGCCCGTTTTTCCACCGAATTCACTGAAATTTGGTACTTTAAGCTCACATTGCGAAGCAAATTTCTCCACCAAAAATTATAAATATAGGTCCATTTTTTCGGGTAGACCCCATATAAGGGTATCCTCCAATTTTCGGTATTTTGCGGTTCTTGAGCACGGTTTTCAACCGAATTCGCTGTAATTTGGTATTTTGTAGTCGTATATGTTAACAAATCTCCCTACCAAAAATTGTTAATAT
Organism: Musca vetustissima; assembly: GCF_032173495.1. Classification (NCBI taxonomy): domain Eukaryota; kingdom Metazoa; phylum Arthropoda; class Insecta; order Diptera; family Muscidae; genus Musca; species Musca vetustissima. The sequence goes on along the minus strand of NW_026873547.1, from coordinate 8,644 downwards.
TCGCCACCCTTTTGGGGCAGTCCCCATATAACCCCCTTTTTATACCCTCCCCCATAGTATGGAGGGTATATTAATTTTGTCATTCCGTTTGCAACTCATCGAAATATTCATTTCCGACACTATAAAGTATATACATTCTTGACCAGGGTAAAATTCTAAGACGATCTAGCCACATCCTTCCGTCCGTCCGTCTGTTGTAATCTTCTGAAGGAATTGGGATTGGGTGCTGAAATTTTGCATAGGGTTGTCTTTTGTCTGCAGGCAGGGCATGTTCGAAGATGGGATATATCGGTCCACGTTTAGGCATAGCTCCCATATAAGGGTACCCGCCAAATTTCGGTATTTTTGGATTCTTGAGCGGGTTTTTCAACCGAATTCGCTGAAATTTGGTACATTGGGTTCATATTGGATACTAAATGTCTCCACAAAAAATTATAAGTATAGGTCCATATTTTCTGGTAGCCCCCATATAACGTTACCTCCTAATTTTCAGTATTTTGGGGGTTTTGGTCCTATTTTTCCACCGAATTAGCTGTAATTTAGTGTTTTGAGTTCTTAATAGGTACCAAATCTCTCTACTAAAAGTTATGTATATAGGTCCATTTTTTTCGGGTAGCCCCCATATAAGGGTACCACCCAATTTTCGGTATTTTGGGGTTCTTGAGCGCGTTTTCAGCCAAATTCGCTGAAATTTGCTACATTGGGTTCTTATTGGATACTAAATGTCTCCACAAAAATTATAACTATAGGTCCATATTTTCTGGTAGCCCCCATATAACGGTTCCGCGTTTTGATAGCGAGAGGATAGCGAGATAAAAAATTAGAACGTAAGGTTCGATAGTGAACTATAACCGCATTTAGACCTAGCCCCTGTGTGGAGGTTTCAGAAGGAGAGGACCGATATTCCCCATCTGCGAATTTGAATTATCAATTAAAAATTTCTGAAATTTGTATTATGGTTTACATAATCCGTTTTTAGACATGTCGGTATAGGTCCACTTTTTGGTATGTTCCCTTTATTTTCATTTCTAGTACCCGGCCGAACTTAACGCTTTTTCACTTGTTTATATTAAAATAGTTATCTGATTTATTCCGCGTTTTAAGTTCGGTTCTAAGACTCGGTTGTAATCATTTCATCATGCGGAGGAGATAAAAAATTAGAACATAACGTTCGATAATGAACTATAGCCGCATTTAGGCCTAGCCCCTGTGTGAAGTTTCCAGAAGAATGGACCGATATTCCCCATCTTCGAATTTGAACTAAGTTTGGAAGAAATAATAAGTTAGACAAAGCTTGAATGAAATCTAAATTTTCTGAAACGGATTTGGTCCAAAGAAACATGGGGTCTAGAACCAATATTTCGATGAAACACATTTTCACGGTGTTAAAGTGTATACACCATCATTAGCCATAAGGCTGAGAGTATAATTATCCATTAAAAAAATTCTGAAATTCTGTTTTATAGTTAACATAATCGGTTTTGAGAAATGTCGGTATAGAAGCAATTTTTGGTAGGTTCCCTATATTTTAATTTCTAGTACCTGTCACTATATCTATGGTGGAGGGTATCCAAAATTCGGCCCGGCCGAACTTAACGCTTTTTCACATGTTTTTTTTTAATTTTTGTCCCGAAGGACTTACTTTATTGATAAAAATTTCATTCATTTCATTATTCTACGAAACCTTTAATTGGCTTGTATGTAAAATAAATATCGTAAGTGTTTTTCAAAAAGTTAGTTATTTAAATACATTGCTGTAGACTTCATGTTTACTGTGCTTTTGATAATTTAGTTTCTTTACAATTCATTTATTAAAAAAAATAGTTTTTAATCTTTTTAAGTCTGAAAAACTTTTTTTTGCTTTCTAAAATGCCCTTCGGAAGTTTATTAAGAGTGATTGGAATAGTGACTTCTAGTACTTTTATTTCATATTCATTTTCAAATTTCGGTAATGTGACTGTGTGTAATTGTGACTCTTGAAGAGCTCTGCAGCATCTTGAATTTCCTCAAGCCGTGACCCCATGCCTTAAATGCGATTCCACCATAGAGTAATATGCTTGCTTTAACACATAGTACGGGGCACAGATGCCTAGATGATAAAGCGCAAAAACTGATTTTCTTAATTTTTTTCTGCAGATTATTAATTTGATTTTTATACCCTTCACCACACTGTGGTACAGGGTATTATGTCTTCGTGCATATGTTTGTAACAGGCAAAAATAATCGAGATAGACACATGGTTCCTTTTGACAATATGCATAGAATCACTTTCTAAGTCGATTTATTCATGTCCGTCCGTCCGTCTGTCCATGTTAAATTGTAAACAAAGTACAGGTCGAGATTATTATCCGATTTGGATGAACTTTGGCACAGCTCACTTATTTGGCTCAAGGACGAACGCTACTGAAATTGGGAAAAATCGGTTCAGATTTAGATATAGCTCCCATATATAGTTTCTTCCGATATAAGGTAAATGGTGCACCAAAGTACCTATATATCTTTAGATTAGCACGAAATTTGGCACAGCGTAATGAATTAGGTCTATAATGATGTATGTTAAGTTTCCAGAAAATCGGTCTAGATTTAGATATAGCTCCCATATATATTTTCGTCCGATTTAATGTAAATGGTGTATCAAAGTCCCCATATATTTTTCGATTTGCACGAAATTTGGCACAGCGTACTGAATTAGGTCTAGAAAGATGTGTGTTAAGTTTCCTGAAAATCGGTCCAGATTTAGATATAGCTCCCATGTATATTTTCGTCCGATTTAATGAAAATGGTGTACCAAAGTCCCCATATATCTTTCGATTTGCACGAAATTTGGCATAGCATAATGAATTAGATGTAGAATTATGTGTTAAGTTTCCTGAAAATCGGTCCAGATTTAGATATAGCTCCCATATATATTTTCTTCCGATTTAAGGTAAATGGTGCACCAAATACCCTATATATCTTTCGATTTGCACGAAATGTGGCACAGCGTAATGAATTAGGTCTAGAATGATGTGTGTTAAGTTTCCTGAAAATCGGTCCAAATTTAGATATAGCTCCTATATATATTTTCGTCCGATTTAATGTAAATGGTCCACCAAATACCCTATATATCTTTCGATTTGCACGAAATTTGGTATAGCGTAATGAATTAGGTCTAGAATTATGTGTGTTAAGTTTCGTGAAAATCGGTTCAGATTTAGATATAGCTCCTATATATTTTTTCTTCCGAGTGTATGTAAATTGTGCACTAAAGACCCAAAGTTTGTCTGATTGCCACACAATTTGGTAGAATGAACTGTAGTTAATATAAGTTAATCACTGGCAAGTCTGATTGAAATCGGTTCAGATTTTGATATAGCTTCCACAAGTATATTTTCGTCCGATTTTACATATAATTGACACAAATTTTGCACAACGTACTGAAGTTAGTATAACCTAGAAGTTGGATATAAATGCTTCGTCCAATCGGAACAAAATTTTGCACTACTTACTGAAGTTACTATAACATAACTTGTGGCAAGTTTAGTTGACATCGGTTTAGATTTATATATAGCTCTTATATATTGTTTCGTCAGACTTTAAGTAAAAGGCGCACCAAAGAGCCAAAAGTTGGGCCGTTTGCTGCAAACGTTTGCAGAATGTACTGAATTTTGTATAGCGTACAGTGTGCTAATTATAATAAGAGTCGGTTCAGACTTAGATATAGCACCAATATATATTTTCGTCCGATTTTAAGTAAATGGTTCGCCAAAGACCCAAATGTAGACCGATTGATACAAAATTTTGCACAGCGTACTGAAGTTAATATAACCTAGCGTGTGGAAAGTTTTGAAATCGGGTTCAGATTTGGATAGAGCTCCTATATATATTTTTTCTCCCGATTTTAAGTACATAATGCATATAACATAACCTGTGACAAGTTTCAATGAAATCGGTTTAGATTTCGATATATATATATATATATATATCCTTTACATTGCTTTATATAATTTTGTCCCATTGTATATCTGACCAAATGAAAAAATTATTGTAGGTCGCAGAATGACATGTGTATGGATCAATTCATGTTCCGTTTATGTTAATGGTCCTTCAAAAATTCGACGTTTGTTATGATTCATCTTTTGAATATATCCAAAGTGGTGAAGGGTATCATATAGTCGGCCCCGTCCGACTTTACTACTTTCCTTACTGGTTTTATTTAAAATGTTGGTCTAAATGAAGACCTAAGTATTTGTAATTTGGTTAGCTATACCGCTTATAACTCAAGATCGGCTGTACTGATTTTGGGTATTCGTTAGAATGCTATATGGTCTGAGTAGGATATTTAGCTATAAAATCGTGAACATCCGCCAAAAATTCTAAAAAAAATTTATGAATTTTGTATCGATTAAGCTTACATTAGGAAATTCTTGAAAATTAACACTTTGACTTCGTTCATTAAAACAGTAATAAAATATTTATATCGCTGTTAAAGTATGTCATGGTTATATTCCTTGTAAAGGTTACATATTTAATTATTAGTTAAAATTTATAAGAAACTAAAAATTATAAAATAAAAAATTTTATGAGGCTTGAAAGAAAAACGTGCCCAAAGTGTCCCCTCTCCCCTACGCTATGGTTGTATTATATACACGATAACCATTGAAACCACGTACATTTTGGGAAAAATGGAAGGATGAAAAATCAGAACATATTCTGAATCTAGTACTTATTTGCTCAGAGAATTTGAATTCTAAGATTTAGTGGGAATATTTTCTACTCATTGCAAAAACTAATTACCAAACCCTCAAAATATCGAGTAATGGAAAGTACCATCATATTGGAACAATTCGCAATTTTGACTATAAGCTGATATGCTAATAAAATTCTTAATGTAAGGTACAGTAATAAATATATAGAATATACGTAGAATCTTTTAGGTATGCCTGTCGATTTACATTGTATATATAGCCCTCTCGTGTTCTCGAAAGATACACTTCACATTCTATAAGAAGTTATGTAGCTCGCCTATACGAATTCCAATTGTTACAATACAAAATGCAGGTCTCCCTCTTAAGTGTGTTCAATAGTTGTATGTACCTCTTATGTTCTTCTTCAACATAAGTTTGAAATAGCGTCTTGTGAACTGTTCGACCATGACGAGGAAGAGAAGTGCATTGAGTCAACAACAACAAATAACCGGAAGATGGAGAAAGTTCGTACTTTGTATTTAAGGCAATACTTTACAAAGTAGTGTAAACATGTTGTTGTTATTGCTAGACACTGACACTTTAGCGACTTCAACATCAGTCTGAAGTGTAGCGATAACTTCGTCATTGCTGATGACATTGTGCTGCGACAATGTGTTGAGAAAAGTCGTAATAAAACATAAAGTAATTATGACAATTTTCTTATTAAATTAACACTATGGAAGACGAAAAAAAACTTAATTGTTTTTAAAAGTCTGTGAAGTTTATTGAAGTTGAAGTCAACTTCGCGACCAAATCCAAACAAACCATAATTTTGTTTTGAATGCATGGAAAGTATTGTGTTGTCAGATTAAAATGTTGTTTATTAATATACATTGACACATTATATTATATAAGAATAATTTCCCTGTATTAACTCGCAAATGTAATTATATATGCGTACATCGTGACGTATTAACATTTTAATATCCATCATACGCAACCGAAAACGTACATTTGCATATTTTCTGCATTCAAACAGAAATATATTCCCTGTTATTTCATTCAGTAAATATTCGCAACATCCACTTACATGCATATATTCTTGACTGTGTCAAGTGTTCAAAGACTGTTATTGAAACAATATAGGACATTCTTTAATAGGGAAATAGTGTAGGTTCGAATTAAATTTAAAAAATAAATTAAATATTTTGAAACCGTGTCTGAAGGGTGCCGAATATTCCCTTAAATTTCGCTAATCTTTTAATGTTTCGAAATAGCGCCGGACGGAGATGTCGACAGTATACCCACTATGCAATGGTTAAAAATATGAACGGAAAATTTAACAACAATTAATTCCAATCCACATATAAATACATACAACTACATAAATTACATATGGGCAATATAGCCAATTTTTTAATATTCCATTTTCAAAAAATTTGTTTTTTTTTTTTTTGTGGCACATTAATGATTTTTGGTACACATATAGAGAAAAAGGTTCTGACTCCGAAACCATTCGCGATCAAATTTTTGGTTGATGCGCGCAAAAGTTATCGAGGTTTTAATGTTAGGTATAAGAAAAAAATCTTAAATTACGCCGTTTATTATATTGACCAAAAACGTTGATATATATCTTCCTCCGTAAAATATGAATATGAATATATTATAATAATCGCGATAAAGTGGTATATATTCGCGAAATATGAGAAAAATAAAAAAATATAGCAGATTACATTAATATTTTCATTATATTAATGACATAAAAACACCTAAAAATTAATTCAAAAATATCTGCATACTCTAAACACCATGATGAATCAAATGATATCAAGTCCGTGTAGCGGTTTTTAAATAACACCGACAACAAAACAAGATATTGAGAAAAAATATTTGTTTTTGGTTAGAAAAAATAATGTCATCATATTTATTTTTTTAATTTTATACAAGAAATTTCAGAAAAAATGTTGGGGTTATTCTGCTATTTTACCCGAATTTCGCCGAATAATTGACATATATAACCAGTAAGGAAAGTAGTAAAGTCGGACGGTGTCGACTAAATGATACCCTTCACCACTTTGGGTATATTCAACAGATGAATCATAACAGACGTCGAATTTTTGAAGGACCATTAAAATTTAAACGGATCCATAAATATGTCATTCTGTAACCTACACTAAATTTTTCATTTGGTCAGGGTTTCTTCTTACAATGGGACAAGTAATTTAAAGTATATATATGTATATACTAGCGGGCCCGGCAAACATTGCCTTGCCTTAACAATATTGTTAAGAAATAATTTTCAGTTTTTGAGATTTGTTTGTCCTTTTGTTTTTTATTCATACTTGCATAAACAATTTTTCTGGGTAAGAGATGTCCATGAAAAATGTGGGAATAAATAAACATTTAATATATTTCGCCATATACCGATTTTGATCGTTATATTGGAAGCTATAGCACACATTTCAATTCAATGCAATATAAAAGTGGTAAAGTCGGACGGGGCCGACTATATGATACCCTTCACCATTTTGGGTAAATTCAACAGATGAATCTTAACAGAAGTCGCATTTTTGATTTTCACGAAACTTAACACACATCATTCTAGACTTTATTCCGTACGCTGTACCAAATTTCGTGGAAATCGAAAGGTATACAGAGACTTTGGTACAAAATATGTATGGGAGTTATATCTAAATCTGAACCGATTTTCACGAAACATAGCACACATCATTCTAGGCTTAATTCAGTACGCTGTGCCAAATTTCGTGCAAATCGAAACATATTTAGGGACATTGGCGCACCATTTACCTTAAATCGGACGAAAATTTATATGGGAGCTATATATAAATCTGAACCGATTTTTATGAAACTTAGCACACACCATTCTAGGCATAATTCAGTACGCTGTGCCAAATTTCGTGCAAATCGAAAGATATATAGGGACTTTGGTGCACCATTTACCTTAAATCGGACGAAAATATATATGGGAGCTATATATAAATCTGAACCGATTTTTATGAAACTTAGCACACATCATTCTAGGCTTAAGTAAGTACGCTGTGCCAAATTTCGTGCAAATCAAAAGATATATAGGAACTTTGGTGCACCATTTACCTTAAATCGGACGAATATATATATGGGACCTATATCTAAATCTGAACCGATTTTTCCCAATTTCAATAGGGTTCGTCCTTGGGCCAAATAAGAGACGTATGCAAAATTTCATCCAATTCGGATAATAAATGCGTCCTGTACTTTGTTTACAATTTAACATGGACAGATAGACGGACGGACGGACATGCATAAATCGACTTAAAAAGTGATTATATGCATATTCTCAAAAGGAACCATGGGTCTATCTTGATTCCTTTTGCCTGTTACAAACATATGCACAAAGACATAATACCCTGTTCCACAGTGTGGTGAAGGGTATAAAAATCCAAATTACAAAGAATTTGGTTGAAAAACGCGCTCAAGAACCCCAAAATACCGAAAATTGGGGGTACCCTTATATGGGGGTACCCTTATTCGGGGGAACCCTTATATGGGGGTACCCTTATATGGGGTTACCCGAATAAATTGACCTATATTTATAATTTATAGTGGAGAGATTTGCTACCTAATAAGAACTCGACGTACTAAATTACAGTCAAGTCGAAGTCGAAAAATACGATCAAAACCCCCAAAATACTAAAAATTTGGGGGTACCGTTATATGGGGACTACCAGAAAATCTGGACTTATATTTATTGTTTTTAGTGGAGTAATTTGGTACCAAATAAGAACCCAATATAGAAAATTTTAGAGAATTCAGTTATAAAACGAGCTCAAGAACCCCAAAATACCGAAAATTGTGGGTACCCTTATATGGGGACTACCCGAAAAAATTGACCTATGTTTATAATTTTTAGTAGGGCAATTTGCTACCCAATAAAAACTCAAAGTACCAAATTTCAGCGAATTCGGTCCCAAAATGCA
>NW_026873546.1:0-15105 GCF_032173495.1 Musca vetustissima | reverse complement strand
CAAAGCGATCAGTTCTATATTTCCACCCTCCAGTGTAGTAATAGGATACTAAATAATATATGAATACGTAAACACCTGTAAATATTTAAGTGTAACTCCCACATCCGAATACATACGACAATATAATTGGTATCAATTGAAAGGTCTACCACTCCTCTTGGATATACTATCAACTTCTCGGGTCTATGCCCTTCAGGAGTAAATATATACCACATATAATACAAATTTTGTCATTTTGTCATAACAAAAGTTAGGGTCCATTTGACCCGCTACATATTGACCGATCTTTATCAAAACATGCATGCTTATTCTTTGGCCCGATCCCCTTCTTCATGCAAATATTCGCGGTGTTTGTGTCATAATTGCGGCCTCTGGGGCGACCAGAAAACCCGACTAAAATAAAGTTTTTGGTCCATTTCATCCCTTAAATATTAACCGATCTATTCCAAAAACAATAGGGGTGTTCATTGGCCAGAACCCATCCTATATGTAAAATTTCGTAAAGATTGGCCCATAACTGTGGCCTGTATCGTGTTTACAAATTATATTGGACAGACAGACGGACGTACGGACACACATGTCTAGATCGACTCTGCTATTCGAGATATGACGATCGGTATACTTAAAGGTGGGTCTAGAACCAATATTTCGCGGCGTTACAAACTTTTGGGGCTGCACAAAGCTATAATACCCTGACAACATAGTTGTGTAGGGTACAATAACTAACTCCGGAAAACAAGATTTGGAAAATATGCAAGGTTTAGAAAGTGGTGCTGTTGACCTATAATCGGTCAAGAGGGTACAAATATCGTAAAATATTGCCCAGCCTCAAATATAGAACCTCAGAAAGTTAGAGTTTCGTGGTAGTTGCGTAAGGTATCATATGTCCGGCACCGTCTGACTATTTAGTAAGAACGATTTACTATCCAAGGAGGACCAAAAATATATAATTACAGGCATTCGATTGAAGAAGGTGTCCGAAATGCTCAAGATTAGTGAACTAGGATTACTCTTATATGGGAACACATATTATTAATTTTGTATGCATATTTTCTACGGTTTAGAACCCATTTGATTAGGTCCTATTCCCAAAATACAAAATTACAGACAATTATTTTGAAAAACATCCTCAAACTCTCCAAAACGTGACCAGATGAAATCGATTTTCAATACCAAATATCCTAGAAGTAGTAGAAATGTATTAAAATATTTTCTCATTCGTGACTCTAACAGACAGACCAAATCGAAAGATATATGTGTGCGGAAAATGATTAAGGTCCATGTTTTAGCATAGCTCATATATGAAGGATCCGCTTCGCCTTCAGAAATTGTAACGTTAAACGCATTTGTCCATTAAAGTGCCTGCAATTTGGTATTACAGTTTAAAATCTTGGACCTATATATTTACCACACAAATGTGTACATAAGTTAGCCTTCCAGAACCCAAAAACAACCACATTCTGTTGGAAAATGCGGCTAAAGTCTTAAAAATACAGAAAATTTGGTAGTACCGTTCTATGGTAGTTATTCAAGCCGTAAACTGTCATTCATAATTTTGTCATTGATAATTTTTATTTAGGGTGCCAGTAATAAATGAAATTGCAGAAAACTCGGATAAAAAATCTGCCTAAAAACTCCTAAACCATTATATAGAGGATACCCGGAAACTTGTGTCAATGATGATAATTTTTACTGAGGATCTCATATATAAAATTTCGCCCAAATTAGCTAAAACGCGTGCTCAAGTACACCAAAGTACCGATCTTTGCGCTGTGTGGCGTTATATTGCTAATTTTATGTAAGACTATTTACTACTATACCATAACCCAAAATAACAAATCATAACCAATTATGTTGAAACATGTGCCCAAATTACCGAATATTTCGGGGTACCTTTTCAATGGGTCTACTCCGAAACATAAGCATATATTCATAATTGTTTGAAGGCAGATATGGTATCCAAATTCGGTTGAAAAACGTACAAAAAATGCCCATAATACCGTTGTATGGGACCTATACCAAAACGTGGACCGATGTGCCCCATTCGTAATACCAACCACCCTAGGAGTAAAAGCAATGCCAATGCAAAATTTTAGAGCTGTATCTCAAATTATACGATCTCTATCGTGATTTCAACAGGCAGACAGACAGACACGCATAAATCGATATAGACGTTTATTCTGATCACTAATATATACACTTCATGGGGTCACCGGTGAATATTTATACTTTGTGCTTTGTGCAGCCCCAAGAGTTTGTAACGCCGCGAAATATTGGTCCTAGACCCACCTTTAAGTATACCGATCATCATATCTCGACTAGCTGAATCGATCTAGACATGTGTGTCCGTCCTTCCGTCCGTCTGTCCATTATAATTTGTAAACACGATACAGGCCACAGTTATGGACCAATCTTCACGAAATTTTGCATGTAGAATGGGTTCTGGTCAATGAAGACCCCTATTGTTTTTGATAAAGATCGGTTAATATTTAGGGGATGAAATGGACCAAATACTTAATTTTTGTCGGTTTTTCTGATCGCTCTAGAGGCCGCAGTTATGGTCCGAACATCGTGAAATTTTACATGGAGAAGGGGATCGGGCCAAAGAATAAGTATGCCTGTTTTTATAAAGATCGGTCAATATTTAGCGGTTCAAATGGACCCTGACTTTTGTGTGAAAAATTGCAAAATTTTTATTCTGGGGCGTATATACTTGCTCCTGAAGGACATATACCCGAGAAGTTGATAGTATATCCAAGATGAGTTGTTGACCTTCAATTTGATACCAATTATCATTATGTACTCTGATGTGGGTGTTATACGTAATTAGGTAAAGGTGACTATGTGCATAGTATTACTATTACTCCATTAGAGGACGGAAATTTCGCGTTGATCGCTTTGAAATTGTACATGATGTTCCGATTATGGTCAAAGACGGCGGCTATAGTTTTCGGTGAAGTTGAGATTTCATTCAGGGGGTGCAATGAACCGAAAACTTTAATTTTGTCAGATTTTCTAGACGCTCCAGAGGCAATTATTATATGCAAAACATCACATATTTTAGAAGGTAAAGGGGATCTGACCAAATACTTAGAGCGGCTGTTTAGATGATGATGCAAACGGAATATCAAATTTAATATATACTCCACCGTATGGTGGAGGGTATACAAAAGCTTTAAAGTCTGAAAAAACAAATGCTTGAAATTTTTATCAATCGATAGTAAGGTACATACAATTTTTATACCCTTCACCACACTGTGGTACATGGTATTATGTCTTTGTGCATATGTTTGTAACAGGCAAAAATAATCGAGATAGACCCATGGTTCCTTTTGAGAATATGCATAGAATCACTTTCTAAGTCGATTTATGCATGTCCGTCCGTCTGTCTGTCCATGTTAAATTGTAAACAAAGTACAGGTCGCATTTATAATCCGATTTGGATGAAATTCGGCACAGCTCATTCATTTGGCCCAAGGACGAACCATATTAAAATTGGGAAAAATCGGTTCAGATTTAGATATAGCTCCCATATATATTTTCGCCCGATTTTAGGTAAATGGTGCACCAAAATCCCTATATATCTTACGATTTGCAAAACGTACTGAATTGTGCCTAGAGTGATGTCTGCCAAGTTTCGAGAAGATCGGCCCAGACTTAGATATAGCTCCCATATATAGTTACTTCCGATTTCATGTAAATGGGGCACCAAAGTCCCTATATATCTTTCGATTTGCGGGAAATTTGTCATAACGTACCGAACTGAGCATAGCGTGATGTCGGTCAAGTTTCGCGAAAATCGGTCAAGGTTTAGATATAGCTCCCATATATATTTTCGTCCGATTTAATGTAAATTTAGTCCAGAATGATGTGTGTCGTTTCACATTTGGATAAATATCACATATTTTATTTTATCCAATTTCATGTTAATAGTCCTGTTTAATATACCCATAGTGGTGAAATATATCATATAGTCGGCCCCGTCCGACTTTACTACTTCTCTTGCTGGTTTTTAACATCGAAAATCTAAAACAGATACTTAGCTGATAGTACACGTGCTTAGTGATGCGATGCTATATTTAGTTATTTGTCGTTCATATAATTGTTTTTTTAATATTAATTTTCCTCTCAAAACTGCTAGTCATTTAATTTGTGAGATAATTTGCAAAAAGTTGTTTTTGTTTGTTGTCCGGCTTTTGAAAATATTCGCTTATTTTGATACACTGAAATTGTTTTATAAGATCTTAGTTCAGATAGCAAAAAGAAGATCATACGTTCCAGAAAATAAAATAAACAATAGCGGAGTCACTAGAGGTTGTGATTTTGTCATATATGTGTATATATAATTATTATTATATAATTCACAAATCAACGCCAATAGAGTGCTTAGAAAAAAATACAAATAAACAAAAACTTTCACTTTCGCCAATTCATTGAACATTTAATTCAACATAACACAATTATTTGTTTAATAATCGTATAATTAATAAAATTTATTACAATTAATTGTTATTGTGTTGTTGTTGTTCGTATTTATGCAATTCATTTGATTCACACTATTATTGAACCCTTAAGGTTATTATCACCGAACAAATGAAAATATTAAAAACAAAACAAAAATGTGACAAATAATTGATACGAAATTTATAATAACAATAAAGAGTATAGTGCTAGTTCGCCATCAGATTGCATTATTCATTATTATTCATGTTTTTTGCGCAAAAAAATATAAATAGGAAATATTCGACTTGGAGGTGGTGTCACTGAATACAATATTTCTAAAGAAATTTATTTTTGAAGGCCTGCAAAGTGTGAACATTTTGTTTATATTTTTTTTAATAAACTTATATTGAGATCGGTGACCTATAGTGAAGGAAGGGACTTCTATGGTCCGGTTGCCTTATTCTTCCTGCATCTAACTACAATTTTAGAAAAAATCACACTCTCATAAAATGAGTGACAGGAAAGTCATAAGACCCCGAATCAAGCACTTCACATATCTGTGAAATATTTCAGATTAATCAAAGAGTTCTTCGTAATCTAAAATTTGCATAGTTTCGAGAAAGAAGCTTTTTATTCACCAATAATCCGATATGCCAAATTATGGCGAGACTATTATGTGCGGGTTATATCCAAACTGATATCAATATATTTTAAGAAAAAAAATGTGGTCTAGATTTTGTCATTCTAAACAGAAGACCATTCTATAAAGAAGTTATACAAACCGTTAAAAAAGGCTTCGAGTCGTTCTAAAAATTAGTCGTATGTTCCTTCTATAAGACCCAATGTTCATATATATAGACAATCCATAGCTAAGGTCTAGAGCTATAAATAATCATCTGTAAATTGGATCCAAACTCCTTCTATAAAGGGGTTTATAGACATTTTACAAAGAAAATCTTAAGTGCTGCAATAAATGTGGAATACCTAGAGCCTAGACCATAAGTTATTTAAGAAAGAAGAACAAGCTACTTTCTAAAAATAGACAATACGACCTACTGTACCAAATACCAAAGTCACAATTTATAGAGCAGATCTAGACCTGAAGAGAATTAGGAGACCTGAAGCCTTTCTATAAAGATTACCTAAAGTTATGGGGCTAATAATATATCAGCCTTCTACGAAGAAGGTCTACAGTCCGACAATGAAGAAGGCTTGGAACTCTTATATGAAGCTCTTTTGTGAAGAAGAAAGAGTCTGTCTAAAATAATGCTTAGAGCCCTTCCATACAGAAGGTCTATATGCCGTCTTTAAAGAAAGAATTGATTCACTATATAAAATAAGCCTAACACCCTCCTCCAACAATGAAGAATCTTTCTACATAGAGCCTACAGCACTTCGATAAAGAAGACCTAGATCTCTTCTATACAGAAGGTCTGGAGCCCTTCTATAGATAATGCCTAGATTCTTTCTATCTAAGGCCTAGAGCCTTTCTATAAATAAGGCATTGATCTCTTCTATATAAAACTAGTGAGCGGAGCAGTATAGTCGGACGGGCCGACCATATGATACCCTACACAAATTCCACGAAAATCTAACTTTCCGCGGTTCTATATTCTGAGCTTGGGCAACTAGAGATCAACAAATATTACTAATATTTATCCCTTCTAATTACTTCTCCAGATTCCCTTCACCGAGGGTTGTGTTGTGATGTTCGGCTTTCAGCTGTGGCCAAATCGACCCGAAAAAACACACAAAAAAAAAATAAGTTTTCGGTCCATTTCATCCAAAAAATTTTATCTGATCATCACCGAAAATTATAGGCGTTGTCCTTGACCATACCTGGAACCTCATGGAAAATTTCAAAGCGATCAGCGCTATATTTCCGTCCTCTAGTGTGGTAATGTAAATATTTAAGTGTAACTCCCACATCCGAGTATATACAACAATATAATTGGTATCAATTTAAAGGTCAACCACTCCACTTGGATATACCAACATCTTCTCGGGTCTATGTCCTTCAGGGGTAAATATATACGACACAGAATAAAAATTTTGTTATTTTTCACACAAAAGTCAGCGTCCATTTGGCCCGCTAAATATTGACCGATATTTATGAATACATGCAGGCTTATTCTTTGGCTCCATATAAAAATTCGCAATATTTGGGCCATAATTACGGCCTCTAGATCAACCAGAAGAACCGAAAAAATTAAGTATATGGTCCATTTCATCCCCTAAATATTAACCGATCTTTACCAAAAACAATGGGGGTCTTCATTGGCCAAAACCCATTCTACATGCAAAATTTCGTGAAGATTGCTCCATAACCGTGGCCTGTATCATGTTTACAAATTATAATGGACAGGCGGACGGACGGGCACTCATGTCTAGATCGACTCAGCTAGTCGAGATATTACGATCGGTATACTTCAGAGATGCACACGGTGAGAGGATGACAATTTCTATATGTATGTGTGAGACTAGTACACAAAAGCTACAGCGGCCCACACACGTCAAACATGTGCGTTCCATCGGTGTGATTGAAATTAAAAGAATATAATTTAATAAGAAAGTTCGGTCTTTTTTACGTCGTCACTATCGCTGTCCATCTTCAATCTTTAAAAACCAAATTCGAAATGATCAAACCTACATGTTTGACGTGTGTGGGCCGCTTAAGCGTAGCCACAAAATGATGTGCACCACCATAGACATGTTTACTCGTTGAAGACTCAACGACGACTAAACCAATGAGAGTAAGAATCCGTGTGAGTTGAGATGACCGCTAGAGTGCAAGGGCGTGCATCCATGGTATACTTAAAGGTGGGTCTAGGACCAATATTTCGCGGCATTACAAACTCTTGGGACTGCACAAAGCTTTAATACCCTGACAACATATTTGAGTAGGGTATAATTATCAAATAACAGGTTATTAGATTAAAACACATGCCCCAAAAGTTTCAAAATACAGAACATTAGGGTGGGTACCGTTATATGATTGCAATATGATTGCAAATTTACAGCTGATTAAAGCCAAAGCCCAATGGCTTCGAAAAATCATAACCCAAGATTGGTAAGGTTTGGTAGGGAGATATTCTGCTCAATAAGAATCCATAATATGAAACCAGTGAGCGGAGCAGTATAGTAGGACTAAAAATGAGCTCTAAGTCTCTGCGGATCTATAGACCAAGCCTTAGCAACAGTGGGGTATAAAAATTGGAACCAATTTTGTTGAAAAGTGAACAAAAGCGCCAAAATACCGAATAATAGGAGTATCGCTTTTGGGGACTATCCGAACCACAATGAACCAATATTGAAAAATTATTGTAGGAAGATTTTCTACCATGTCCAACAGCTTCAAAATTCATAATATTGGTGGGTACAGATATATGGGGACTACCCAAAAAAGTAGACCGATATATTCCATTTTCAATACCAAACACCCCCGGAGTTATAACAAGGCAATGACAAAGCTTTATCTTAAATACGGAAAGCTCTATAGTGATTTCAATTGGCAGATAGACGATAGACACCCTGTGGTGGAAATCGTTCTATATTTCCTTCAGATTTCATGTGGAATTGTGGACCACAGGTCCGATGTTTGTTCGCTAGGCACGATAATTTCATCCACCTTTAATCATGGTCATTAATCACCTTCATCTATAGACTAGAAAATAATTCTAACGAATTCGGAATGATTTGGTGTGATATTTATACCCTACACAACTATGTTGTCAGGGTATTATAGCTTTGTGCAGCCCCAAATGTTTGTAACGCCGCGAAATATTGGTCCTAGACCCACCTTTAAGTATACCGATCGTCATATCTCGACTAGCTGAGTCGATCTAGACATGTGTGTCCGTCCGTCCGTCCGTCTGTCCATTATAATTTGTAAACACGATACAGGCCACAGTTATGGACCAAACTTCACGAAATTTTGCATGTAGGATGGGTTCTGGCCAATGAAGACCCCTATTGTTTTTGGAAAAGATCGGTTAATATTTAGGGGATGAAATGGACCAAAAACATTATTTTTGTCGGTTTTTCTGGTCGCTCCAGAGGCCGCAATTATGGCCCAAACACCGCGAATTTTTGCATGGAGAAGGGGATCGGGCCAGAGAATAAGCATGCATGTTTTGATAAAGATCGGTCAATATTTAGCGGGTCAAATGGACCCTGACTTTTGTGTAAAAAATGACAAAATTTGTATTCTATGGCATATATATTTACTCCTGGAGGATGTAGACCCCAGGAGTAGATAGCATATCCAAGAGGAGTGGTTTTCCTTTAAATTGATACCAAATATAGTGATGTATCTACTCAGATGTGGGAGTTACAGTCAAATATTTACAGGTGCTTACGTATTCAGATATTATTTAGTAACCCATTACCACATTAGAGGGAGAAATATCGCGCTGATGGCTTTGACATTTTTCATGAAGTTCCAGTTATGGTCAAGAACAACGTCTAAAATTTTCGGTGATGATCAGATTAAAATTTTGGGATGAAATGGACCGAAAACATAATTTTTTGTGTGTTTTCGAGTAGAGTATAATCCGAAAATCTCAACACAACCTACCGTGAAGGTAATCAAGGGACAAGTAAATAGAAGGATTGTACTGAATATTCGAAAAAAAGTAAGGAAGAGGTGTTGTTAACCTCTAATCGGACAAGAGGGGGCAAATTTTTTCTTTAATGTATAAAAAATGATGTTGTTGCCATTGAAATATTTTTAGCCCATTCCATTTCCAGCATTTGTTTGGATTCTCGATATCATATTTGGAGTACTGCAATTTGTACGATACGGCCTCAATTGCAATCTTTACCTATGTCAGCAGTTGTTGCATAACTGGAATGTCAACATATATCCACATTTATTGATCTGACATAAAAAATCTTCGCTACGCATATATGCTAACAAGTTATAGGTATACAATAAGAAGTTGGTACCGAAGATCTACTTGAGGTAAAATGATAGCCAACCGAAGTCAGTCAGTGTGTCACAAAATAATGTAAACCTTCAACAGAGCAAATGTAGCGTAACACAACTGGTAGTATTATGTGTGTCACATTGTCTGCAATGTCTGGCGATTGTGTTAACTAATTTGTAAGCTAATAATCTCACAATTTAATGGTATTCGCAGTCATTCCGAGAACAATGTGTATACAAATTGTCAAATAATGATCATAATAATCAATGTTTACATGGAATGCCTCCAGCCAAGGAAGCCAAGCAGGTGATATGTTCTACACCAACCGGTTTGCATGTGCGAGTATCACATACATACACCATGTCACAGAAAAAAAGTGATACGCCTCCACTATGACTGAACCGATCTGCTGTGCTGTGTTCCGTTCAGCTCCATTTACATCGCACAAGTGTAAACCGACATTTAGATGAGATAATTAAACCGATCATCGCATTACCATCAACAAACAAAACAACAGTTAGAGAAAAAACCGCATAATTGCAAAACAAAACAAAAAAAACAATGAATGAAATAATAATAAACAATTGTAAAAAAATTTAAAAAAAATAGTACGAAATACGTGTAAACAATGAGGGGCAAAAATATCACGAAGTTACATGTGCTTGACGATGTTTGAGAATAAAATAGAAAATAATGCAAATAAATCTAAATAGGGAAGTGTATTGTCTGGCGTATTTACATGCCAAGACGTAATTAGTATCGCTATTAATAATAATTTTTCATGGGAATATAATAGCCAGTAGGAAGCCCAAACAATATTCATACACTATATATGGATATCAATATTTGTAAATTATGCGGAAGATGTGGCTTTCAATACAATACTTGAATACACATATTTTTTTGTCGAGAATTATAATTCATATTTAGAAATTATAATAGATACCAAGCAACGGCTCTGATTGGCTTTAACATGGCGAAGTCCAGGCTTATCTTGGTCCCTCTTTCATTTAAATTGTGGACACTGACCTCCCCGCGGTGCCACCTGGCGAGCTATTTTCATCACCCGATGAAATAGTGAGATAATATGTGATGCGAGTTCACCCATACGAACTGTAACTAAATGGGTTAAGGCGTCGGGTTAGTTACTCACTCTCGGAAAACCCAACCTACTATGAAAAAGCAAAGAAAAAGAAACCAAACCCCCCTAATGTTGACGACCCCCGCAGACGTATAAAGGACAAGGTCTGCGAATCTGCACTTGTAATGTGCGCATGTTGTGCAGAACATGCGCAGTATTCGCTTTGGCCGATGTACTCAAGAAGTACAAAGCCGATATTATTGCCTTACAGGAAATGCGATAGAAAGGGACTGGCGTAAGTAAATCAGATAATTACGCCCTGTATTATAGCTGCCATGATACGAGACATGAATTTGGGTGCGGATTTATGGTTAACAGGAGAATAAAAGACCTCGTCTCCATATTCACTCCAGTAGATGAGCGAATCCGTATAAAAGCGAAGTTATTTGCGCCCATGCTCCGACCGAAGATAAAAATGAACAGACCAAAGACATATTTTACGAGCGCCTAGAAACAGCATATGACCGTTGCTCTGGCCATGACATTAAAATACTGCTAGGAGATTTTAATACAAAAATCAGAAGGGAAAATATCTTTGGCCCCACCGTCGGAAAATTCAGCCTCCATGAAGAAACATCCGACAACGGCATGGCGTTGATTGACTTCGCGGCAGCAAAAAACATGGTAGTTAGCAGCACCAGATTCAAGCATACACAAGGCCCTTGGATTTCTCCCGATCGAACAACGAGAAATAAAATCGATCATGTTGTGATAGACGGAAGGCATTCATCCAGTGTTTTAGACGTCCGAACGATCCGGGGAGCGAATATAGATTCGGACCATTACCTTGTGGCAGGCAAGGTACGCACCCATCTTAATGTAGCAGCAAAGGTGCGATCCAATAGGAAATTTGACGTCGAAAAGCTGCAAACACAACAGGTGGCAGAAGCCTACTCCGCTCAACTTACCCAATTGATTGACGAAAGCACCGCTTGTCCCGATAATAATATAGAAGCACAATGGCAGAGAATTGCCCACTCCCTACATACAGCAGCAAAAGCAACACTTGGGTACCAAAAACCACCATCAAGAAATCCGTGGTACGATCAGGAGTGTCGTAATGCTAGTGATATGAAAAACGCAGCATATAAGGCAACCCTACGGGCAGTAATGCGATGGAGAATTGGGAGAAAAGGAGAGGGGAGAAACGTATTTTCAGAAAAAAGAAGAAAAAGCAAGAAAAACCTGAGCGTGAGCAAATCGCGATGTACAGAAGTCTGAATGAAGTCCGAAAATTCTACCAACGGGTAAAACACCAAACCGAAAGCTTTGGTGTAGGCACATCCTCATGTAGAGATAAAGAGGGAAACCTGGTGACAGATACAGACAGCGTGCTGAGGATCTGGAGGGAGCATTTTGAAAAACTTCTGGTATCAAATTGTAGCAGTGAAATAGATACCCCAGAGCCAATAATAGATTACGGTATAGAGTGTATACCACCTAGCCAAGATGAAGTCAGAATAGCAATAAATCGGCTGAAGAATAATAAAGCAGCAGGTGCCCATGGGTTACAAGCCGAACTATTCAGCACTGGTGGTCAGATGCTGGTAAGGTGCATGCATCAGATGATTAGTACAATTTGGCTAAAAGAATGCATGCGTAATGATTGGAACCTCAGCATCCTGTGCCCTGTGCATAAAAAGGAGACAAGACTATATTTGCCAACTATAGAGGAATAAGTTTCCTTCCCATCGCATAAAAAGTGCTATCCAGTGTGCTGTGTGAACGATTGAAACCAATGGTCAATGACATCATTGGACCATACCAATGCGGCTTCAGACCTGGCAAATCCACCAATGACCAGATTTTCACTCTGCGCCAAATCCTGGCAAAAGTGAACAGAAATGGCACTCTGTACACCAAACAACACATGTTACTCGTCTACGCCGATGACATCGACATAATGGGTCGAATATTGAGAGCAGTAACAGCCACCTTTGAACAAATTGAGAAGGAGTCTGCCAAAGTTGGTCTGGCAGTAAACGGCGAGAAGGCCAAGCTGATGGTATCAACGAGCAAGACGTCCAGTAGACTCGGACCAACTGTGGAATTTGAGGACTACAATCCACGCCTCTTATAGTGCTTTAAAAAAATGTTCATTAAAAATCCCCGCCTCTTACAGTGCTTTAAAAAAATATTCTTTAAAAATCCACGCCTCTTATAGTGCTTTAAAAAATATTCTTTAAAAATTCACGCCTCTTTTAGACCTTTAAAAAATATTTTATAGTTTATATATTTTAAAACTTTTCGAACTTCTAGTATCACGTAGAATAATTCATTTCGTTTCGCCAATAATTTCACCTTGTCAACATGGTTTCATAAAAGGGAGATCGACTTTAACTAATCTGATGGAATTAACATGCCATGCACACCATGGATTTTCTACAAAGCAACAAACAGATGTAATTTACACTGATTTTAGTAAAGCATTTGATACGGTGTTACACAAACTTTTATTATTTAAATTGGACGCCATGGGTTTTCCATTCAAAATTTTGACTTGGATTTCATCCTACTTGCAAAACCGCACTCAAAGCGTATCTTATAATAATATTATCTCTAGAAATATTGATGTTCATTCTGGAGTTCCTCAAGGTAGCCATTTAGGTCCACTGTTATTTGTGTTATACCTTAATGATCTTCCATCAGTGATTCAATTTTCTAAAGTGTTGATGTTTGCTGTTGATGTAAAACTTTTTAGAAATTTAGACTCACTAAATCAAGCCCTTAATCTACAAAATGATTTGCACTCTCTTGAATACTGGTGCAGTATTAACGGTATGTCACTTAATCTTAAAAAATGTAAAAAATTATGCCTTTCTAAATGTCGTTCAAATTAGACAATGTTGATTCTTTTGTTGATCTTGGCGTTATATTAGATGATAAATTGCGATTTAATTTGCATTTTGAGTCATGCGTAAATAAAGCCAAATCTTTACTAGGATTTATAAAACGATGGTCTAAAGAGTTTGACGACCCTTATGTGACTAAACGTTTATTTGTTAGTCTGGTTCGGCCTACATTAGAATATGGATGTGTATTGTGGAGCCCGTTTTACAGTTGTTATTCTAAAAAAATTGAATCTGTCCAAACACAATTTCTCTTATTTGCTCTTAGAGGTTTGCCTTGGAGTACAGTTGAAGGACTCCCTCCTTATGAAAATCGTTTAAAACTTATTAATCTTCCAACACTAGAACGAAGACGTTTAATGCTGAGATCTATATTTATACCCTTCACCACACTGTGGTACAGGGTATTATGTCTTTGTGCATATGTTTGTAACAGGCAAAAATAATCGAGATAGACACATGGTTCCTTTTGAGAATATGCATAGAATCACTTTCTAAGTCGATTTATGCATGTCCGTCCGTCCGTCCGTCTGTCCGTCTGTCCGTCTGTCTGTCTGTCCATGTTAAATTGTAAACAAAGTACAGGTCGCATTTATTATCCGAATTGGATGAAATTTGGCATAGGTCACTTATTCGGCCCAAGGACGAACCCTATTGAAATTGGGAAAAATCGGTTCAGATTTAGATATAGCTCCCATATATATATTTAACCGATTTAATGTAAACGGTCCCTATATATCCTTCGATTTGCACGAAATTTGGTACAGCCTAATCATTTAAGTCTAGAATGATGTCTGCCAATTTTCGTGAAAATCGGTCCAGATTTAGATATAGCTCCCATATATAGTTTCGTCCGATTTCATGTAACTGGTGCCCCAAAGTCCCTATATATCTTTCGATTTGCACGAAATTTGCCATAACGTACTGAATTGAGCGTAGAGTGATGTTTGCCAAGTTTCGAGAAAATCGGTCCAGATTTAGATATAGCTCCCATATATAGTTTCGTCCGATTTCATGTAAATGGTGCCCCAAAATCCCTATATATCCTTCGAGTTGCACGAAATTTGCCATAACGTACTGAATTGAGCGTAGAGTGATGTCTGCCAAGTTTCGAGAAAATCGGTCCAGATTTAGATATAGCTCCCATATATAGCTTCGTCCGATTTCATGTAAATGGTGCCCCAAAGTCCCTATATATCTTTCGATTTGCACGAAATTTGCCATAACGTACTGAATTGAGCGTAGACTGATGTCTGCCAAGTTTCGAGAAAATCGGTCCAGATTTAGATATAGCTCCCATATATAGTTTCGTCCGATTTCATGTAAATGGTGCCCCAAAATCCCTATATATCCTTCGATTTGCACCAAATTTGGCATAACGTACTGAATTGAGCATAAAATTATGTCTGCCAAGTTTCGTGAAAATCGGTTCAGATTAAGATATAGCTCCCATATATAATTTCGTCCGATTTCATGTAAATGGTGCACCAAAGTCCCTATATATCCTTCGATTTGCACGAAATTTGGCATAACGTACTGAATTAAGCCTAGAGTGATGTCTGCCAAGTTTCGAGAGAATCGGTTCAGATTTAGATATAGCTCTAATATATAGTTTCGTCCGATTTCATGTAAATGGTGCCCCAAAGTCCCTATATATCTTTCGATTTGCACAAAATTTGGCATAACGTACTGAATTGAGCCTAGAGTGATGTCTGCCAAGTTTCGAGAAAATCGGCCCAGATTT
>NW_026873545.1:0-15110 GCF_032173495.1 Musca vetustissima | reverse complement strand
TGAAACTAAAAGCTGTTTCTTGTACCTTTGAACCTTATCTACGCCTTGTTCGATATTTTTGGCCTTAATCACGTACTTGGACGAAAGCATTGTGGCAAACTTTTATTAAACACCTATATGGTTTCTTTTTCAAAAAGAGATAGTGAATGCGCGATTGGCAGTCATAGCCATGGAACTCTGGTGATCAGCGCATCACCAAAAAAAGTTTCCCTATCATTGCAAAAAACAATTTATATTCGATGAATCACCATATGACTCCACCAAATCATCAGAAAAGGCGTATTTATACATAATCATCATAATATCTAAGATTAAGTGGTCGCCTGATTCCTTGTGATGATGCTTGGCATATGACCACCAAATCTCAACTATCTGCATCACCAGTGTACATCGATATATGTATCTGCTAATTTGCTAATATTTTTGTTACAATCAAAAAAAAGATATTTTAAACTCAATTGGAAATTTGCCATATTTGGATAGGAGAGTTCCAATCGATTAGAGTAAGAGAAAGTCTTTCCAATTCCCTTAACATTTTTTTTTTGCAGCAGCAACCATCAAAACCGAAATGCAGGAGGCCTTCTACAAGTCGAGTAATTGGTGGTAAGTTGAACATCAGCTGTTTTTTTTTATTTTTGTATACTTTCTCTTACGTTCAATTGGTTTGCCTCACATGTAATGAGAATTGATAAAGTAGATCAGTTACATACTCTTCACTAGCTCTCACCAGGGAGGTGAATATAAATTTGAGAGGACAGCTAGTCAAATGTCACTCAATCTCTTTATTACTTCTCATTACTTGTTGTGATACAAAAGAAAACAAAAAAAAAAAAAAAAAAACAGTCATACGTATTAACATACCTACAAACAATGTAAATATGTAATTTCATTCACTCTTTTTTTCATTCTTATTTTTTGTTTTGTTTTGTATCTACGCTAACAAAAAATTTACGCTTGAAAGCGAGAAACACTTTAATGAATTTAACCCATTAAGGGCAATTTTTTTTTTGTCTCATAATGAAATATTCGTATAATGAAATATTCGTATAATGAAATATATAATTATTAGTTATTTTAGTTATCTATTTTTTCTATTCATTAAGCAAAATGTCTCTTTCTTTGAATAAAATGAATTGTAGCAGTCAAAAGATGACTTGGTAAAAGATTCCTTTATGTTTTCCTGCCTGATGAAGTGAAGAAGTTGATGTAAGTATTTTTGGGGTCCTGATGATAATTCGAGACGCTTTCAGGACATCGGACGGTGAGGGTTATGAAGCGGATTCTCACAACAACAACTGTGAGGATAACTTTTGGAAGGATATAGATGTTTTGTTTAGATTTACATAATATGGCTAATGTAGGGGATTTTGTTTATGCGTTAGTCATTCTGGCCCAGTTAGATTACCAATAGTATTTCCAGATAAATAAAAATAGGGAGTCTATAATAATTAAATGTGATGAATAATGGTTTATGCGGAAAAGGACCGAACCTCCCCAACCGACTGACTGCTAGCATAGCAAAGGCTCCCGCAGTCCTTCATCTCCATAAACTCATCGGTGTTTTCAATAAGCTTTTCAAACTATACACCTCATCCTTGTGGACATTACATATACCAAACCAATCTCAATATTCCAAACCTGCCTTCAATCGTAAGTCCAAATTTAAGAATTTCAGCTCTATTTGTTCACTAAACTGTACCATATTTGGTACCATTCTGTACTTTTCCTACATTCCTACATTCTGTACAACCTAAGTTGCAACATTCAGGAATCGAGTTCTATCCGTTCGCCGAAGTCCAAATTGTACCAAATTTTTTGGTTGTCGTACCCAAAGTACAAATTTCCAAAAATACCTCAGTCATGCACTCCAATAACAACCTTAGGTCTACATTTAAAGATTCCAGCTCTATTCGTTCACCAACATCCAAATTGTACCATTTATTACTTTTCGTAGACGTAAGTATGAGTTTCTAAAACTGCCTCAATTTCCCACTGAAACAGTAATTTTATTTATTAATTTCAGGATAACAGCAATATCTCTTCACATAGATCCAAATTGTACCATATTTAGTACTTTTCGTACTCATGAGTTCGAATTTCCAACACTGTCTCAATCCTTTGCTATAAGAGTAATTTTATTTTCAAATCCATCCATCTCTATCCTTTCACTCAAATCTAAATTGTATTAACTTAGCACCATTTAGTACAGATATTTACGTATTTTTAAAACTACCTCATCCTACACTCCAACCTTATTTTTAAGTCCGCTCACACAAAACGAATTGTACCATATTTAGTACCAATTAGGTCTTCTCGTATCCATAAGTACGAAATTCCAATACTTCTTTAATCTTACTTACTTACTATCTCTATCCGTTAACTCGAATCAAAATTGTACCAATTTTTTTTACCATTTACCATAATGAAGAATTTTAAAAAATTACCGACATATCTCAATTCTGCACTTAAACTGTAATATTAATTCAAAATTTCAGAATACAGCCCTATTCGTTCACACATTTGTAAGTTTTTCGGTACCATTTAGTACTTTTTGTTTCTATAATTAAACATTTCCTAAACTATGTCAATCCTACACTCCAACAGTAATTTTAATTAAAAAATTCGGGAGTCCAGCTCTATCCGTTCACATGTAATCAAGTTGTACCAAATATAGTACTATTTAGTAGTAGGTAAATGATATGCTTCCATATCTCAATTTTATATTCAAACATCAACCATTAATCCAAATTATTGGTTCACCCAAATCCATCTAGTGCCGTTTAGTACTTTCCGTACATATAAATACGAGTTTCCAAAGATGTCTCTATAGCTCAATCTTCAACAGAAATCTTAATTCCAAATTTCAGGTTTTCAGTTCTATCTTTTCAAGCAACATCCAAATTGTACTAAATTTAGTATTATATATACCTTTCGTACCAAAAAGTACGAATTTCATAATCTACCTCAGTCCTACACTCCAACAGTTATTTTAATTCCCAATTTGAAGACTTCAGCTCTATCTGTTCAATTAAGTACTTTTCATACAAATAAGTACGATTTTTTAAAGCTAATTCCGATTATCAAGATTCCATCTCTACACACTTAACTGAAGGTAAATAGTACGGAATTTAGTACCATTTTACACTTTTTATACACATAAGTACGAATGTCTTAAACCATTTCCGTACATCAACACCACTTCCCAACATGTTTTCCATTTAAAATGTCAAGATTCCAGCTATATATGTTCAATATATATACAATAGGAAGTAAATTCAGTAAAGTTTAGTACCTTTAGTACACTTATAGGTCAAATTTCCAAAAACCCTTTTGCACATCTTTCTAACTTTCCATCAGTGGCCAACATTCCCAATTTCAGAATTCTAGCTCTTCCCGTTCGCTAATAAAAAGGGTACCATATTTGGTACATTTTAGTACTTTTCGTACCCTTCTACTTCCAACAAAACTTCCTGCATACCCCGATCCTACACCCCCATAATAATTCCAAATTCAAATTTAA
Source organism: Musca vetustissima (assembly GCF_032173495.1). Classification (NCBI taxonomy): domain Eukaryota; kingdom Metazoa; phylum Arthropoda; class Insecta; order Diptera; family Muscidae; genus Musca; species Musca vetustissima. Next base: position 11,590 of record NW_026873545.1, on the reverse strand, counting down.
ATGTACTAAATTTAGTACACAGTAGTACGAATTTCCAATACTTCTTACTAAACCCACACCCCCACAGTTATCCTAAATCCAAGTTTCAGAATTCCAACTCTATCGGTTCACTCACAATCCAAATTGTACCAAATTTAGTACACTGCAGTACGAATTTCCAAAACTTCCTACTTAACCCAAACCTACACACCACAGTGATCCTAATTCCAAGTTTCAGAATTCCAACGCTATCGGTTCACTCACAATCCAAATTGTACCAAATTTAGTACACAGTGGTATGAATTTCCAAAACCTCCAACTTACCCTAACCCTACAACCCCACAGTGACCCTAAATCCAAGTTTCAGTATTACAACTCTATCGGTTCACTCACAATTCAAATTGTACCAAATTTAGTACACAGTAGTACGAATTTCCAAAACCTCCAACTTACCCTAACCCTACAACCCCACAGTGACCCTGAATCCAAGTTTCAGGATTACAACTTTATCGGTTCACTCACAATTCAATTTGTACCAAATTTAGTACACTGCAGTACGAATTTTCAAAACTTCCTACAGACCCCAATCCTACACCCTCACAGTGATCCTACATCCAAGTTTCAGGATTCCACTCTATCGGTTCACCCTCAATTCAAATTGTACCAAATTTAGTACATAGTTATACCAATTTCCAAAACTTCCTAAATATCCCAATCCTACACCCCCACAGTGATCCTAAATCCAAGTTTCAGGATTCCAACTCTATCGGTTCACCTACAGTTCAAATTGTGCGATATTAAGTACACAGTAGTACTAATTTCGAAAACTTCTTACTTACCCCAAACATAGATGTTAAATCCAAGTTTCAGGATTACAACTCTTTCGGTTCACTCACAATTCAAATTGTACCAAATTTAGTACACAGTAGTACGAATTTCCAAAACGTCCCACTGAACCCAAACTTTCACCCCCAGAGTGATCCTAAATCCAAGATTTAGGATTCCAACTCTATCGGTTCACTCACAATTCAAATTGTACCAAATTTAGTACACATTAGCAAAAAATTTTAAAACTTCCTACATATCTCGATCTTACACCCCAACAGTGATCCTGACTGCAAATTTCATGATTCGAGCTCTATTGGTTTGCATAAAATTCAAATTGTACCAAATTTAGTACCATTTAGTACCCATGAATAAAAATTACTGAAACTGGGTAAAAAAATTCCAAAATTACGTACCATCCCAATCCTACACTCCGACGGTAATGTTAATTTCAAATTTCAGGATTCCAGCTCGATGTTTATCTCCAAATTAAATTTGTACCAAATATAGTATCATATAGTACTTTTCGTACACATGAGTACACGCCTTCCCTATTATGTCTTTTAATTTACATTTGTTTGTACATTGAAGCTTATGATTAACGTACAAACTCCATTGACAAGTTTACGCCGAAATGACGCAAACCATCGAATTTTACCATCCCACACTGAGTACAACGAAAAATATGATCATTGAAATAAACAAACTCCCAACATATCTCCATAACTATAAGCATACAGTTGAACACTTGAGCTCTTATTTTTTGTCGGATTAAATATTATATATTAAATGTCACAATTTTACACATTTTTTTTTGTTGCTGCTTAACATTTCAAATTACAGGCACCCAACTTCTCTGACCATATTGCAACGAAAAATATATGCTGCACAGTAACCTCAATTCAATTTTGAAAAGAGGAGTTGAACATTCCAATAGGGAAAAACAAAGAAGCAAAAATACATACATATGAATATTACTAACCACAAAAAAGTCTTCGGCATGTGGTGAAAGTTATAAATGTATATGTAAAAGTTGTAATACAAAAACAAATATGGATGAAAAGGAAACATAATCTGCAAGAGGGGGTTTGAAAGGAAACGAATAAAAACTTGGTTTGAAAGTAAACACAAGTGGCGTGAAAGGAAACAAACAGTAAAAGCAACAACAGAAAAATATTTCAACGCAAAGCAATACAAATTGAAAATCTTTATGTTTATGTTTGTTTATGTTGCCATATGTGCATTTGCCTCTTTTTGCCCATTTCTTTAAGGAAAGGTGGGAGATTTAGAAAAACACAAATTTAATAGGTTAACAAAGCTGTCATATAATAGAAGTTAATCCCGTCGCTACCACTTCTTCTCCACACATTCGTCAATATGTATATATGTGACAAAGAATACATCGTTAAAAGTTGAGTATGGCCACTATTATGTGTGAGAGTGCGTTGAGAAATTGGCGAAGCCAATGATTTAGGTGTATATGCGGCAAGAAGTTGTAGTGTTTAAATTTTAGTTCTAACAGCAAGTGTAGCAAACCAAACCCCGACACCTGTTAGTCAATTGTTAGTCCCTCCACCTAGTCGCCTAGCAACTCAAAATATAAACACACATACATACATCTTCCATCCCACACTGGAACCCACATTCATGGACAATTTCGTAATGATCGGTCAATAAATGCGTCATGAAGATGGATTACAATATTTAAATTGAAAGAAATGTGGGCACATATCTTCTGCCCATTGTTATTTGTGTAGGCGTCGATGTAAAAAACACCCTAGCTACATATCAGCGAGTAATGCCAATTGATAGCTCTTAGTTTTTGCATAGCCTTACAATAAACTAAAACCTTGAACGCCATTACATCCTATCCCTGCTTTTTTCAACCCTCCAGGTTCTGGGCTAATGTAAAACCAGTAAGGAAAGTAGTAAAGTCGGACGGGGCCGACTATATGATACCCTTCACCACTTTGAGTATATTAAACAGATGAATCCTAACAGACTTCGCATTTTTAAAGGACCAGTAAAATGAAATTGGACCATAAACATGTCATTCTGCAACCGATACTAAATTTTTCATTTGTTCAGATATAGAAGTATATCTAAATCTGAACCGATTTCACGAAACTTAACACACATCATTCTAGACCTAATTTGTTACGCTGTGCCAAATTTCGTGCTTAAATCGACTCAAAAAGTGATTCTATGGATATTATCAAAAGGAACCATGTGTCTATCTCGGTTCCTTTTGCCTGTTACAAACATATGCACAAAGACATAATACCCTGTACCACAGTGTGGTGAAGGGTATAAAAAGAATTTGGTTCAAGAACCTCAAAATACCGAAAATTGGGGGGTAACTTTATATGGGGGCTACCAGAAAAAATTGACCAACATTTATAATTTATAGTGGAGAGATTTGCTACCTAATAAGCAAAACGCGCTCAAGAACCTCAAAATACCGAAATTTTGGGGGTACCCTTATATGGGGGCTATCCGAAAAAATGGACCTTTATTTATAATTTTTGCTAGGGAGATTTGCTCACCAATAAGAACTCAAAGTACCAAATTTCAGCGAATTCAGTTAAAAAACGCGCTCAAGAACCTCAAAATACCGAAAATTTGGGGGTACCCTTATATGGGAGCTATGCCTAAACGTGGACCGATTTTCTCCAATTTCAATGCCAAATTCATCCAAATCGGATCATAAATGCGACCTGTACTTTGTTAACAAAAATACATGGACGGACAGACGGACGGACGGACATACGTAAATCGACTCAGGAAGTGATTTTATGCATATTCTCAAAAGGAACCATGGGTCTATCTCGATTATTTTTGCCTGTTACAAACATATGCACAAAGACATAATACCCTGTACCACAGTGTGGTGAAGGGTATAATGAAAACGAAATTAACTCTATTTAATGAAATTCCCTTAGACCATTTCGATTCTATTGCATCATCGCACTAACCCTATTTATTCATTCTCTCTGTCTTGACTATCTCCTTTCTGTATGCATTAAATGTACTTGTCTAAATATAATTAAAAATTTAAATAGTGTCAATTAAATTAATTTGCACATAAAATAGCAATTACCCAACGGTGACATAGCTAACTGGAAAGTTATAACAGCACGAGCAGAAAACAAACATTCAACCAGACATTGGAACACTGACCTTATTCTTGCTAAGATTGTGTCATGGCGAATAGAATGATTTATGTTGGCAAATGCGACAACAGAGGAGAAGACCACAAACTTTCGTATTCCTCTTGGAGTATGCCTGTTGTAAAGGAAAATCTGAAGATTCGTAGCAACAGATTTAGTTTAGAAGATATACCCCTTTACACAGGTAGCTTCTCATTTCGTCTCCTCCTAGATGTGTGTTAAGTTTCGTCAAAATCTGTTCAGAGTTAGATATAGCTCTCATATATATTTCGTCCAATTTCATGTGAATAGAGCACCAAAGCCCAAAAACTTTTGTTCGATTTGCACGAAATTTGGCACAAAGTACTGAATTGAGTCCAGTACATGTTTCTAATCAGACAAGTTTTTGGTCGTTACGCGTCATTTTTCAAAATGATTCTCCCTGAGTGTCTAAGTTTTGGTATACGGTTTTTTCATGGTAGTAATTTAATATATAGCATAGCTCCTTTATAAAAGATTGATTATAAATCGGTCGATTTTATGAATTATATAAGCCTCACATATGGCGGAGAATGAATAAAGTTCGTTACATTTTACATTTTCTTAATTTAAATCAACAGATATTCCACATATTATATTATAACCCAATTTAAGGTATTTTAGTAGAATATGGTTTCAAATTTTAGCATACATTCTAACAGAAGTTTACATATAAATAAAGATTCCTTTGAAACAATGTCGGCTACGAAAAGTGTAAATAGGTACTAAAATTAACCAAAAACCCCAAAAGAAAAACCAGTAAGGAAAGTAGTAAAGTCGGACGGGGCCGACTATATGATAACCTTCACCACTATCGGTATATTAAACAGGACTATTAACATGAAATTGGATGAAATAAAATATGTGATATTTATCTAAATGTGAATCTACCTAGATCTATCCATAAAGTATGTAAATCGACTTCAAACAAATATAAATAGGTCATCCGTTGGGCTATGTCTGTACTTCTAGAAAACGCAACTACGTAATTCTATGCTCAATTTTGTACGTTGTGCAAAATTTGATGTCAATCTGACTAACATGAGGAGTTTGATGCCCAATTTACTTAAATCGGGCGAAAATTTGTATGGAAGCTATATCCAAATATTAAGCGATTTCAAACAAACTTGTCACAGGTTAGGTTATACTAATTTCAGAACGCTTTGTTCCTATTGGTTCCTTGGTGCGTCAACTACTTAAAATCAATCTATAATAAAAGGGAGCTATATCTAAATCTAGACCGATTTTCATGAAACAAGGCAAACATCACTCTAGGCTCAATTAAGAACGTTATGCCAAATTTCCTGCAAATCGAAGGATATATAGAGACATTGGGGGCACCATTTACATGAAATCGGGCGAAACAATATATGGGAGCTATATCTAAATCTGGACCGATTTTCTTGAAACTTGGCAGACATCACTCTAGGCTTAATTCAGTACGTAATGTCAAATTTCGTGCAAATCGAAAGATATACAGGGACTTTGGTGCACCATTTCACTATAGGACAAATGACCACTTTTTCTGTGCAAAATTAATAACGGCAACAAAATTATAGAATTCTTCATGAAATTTGGCCTAACTGATTTTTTTGTTACTTGAATCGTTATTTTTGAATTTGAAGAAATCGGTTCAGATTTGGATATAGCTCCCATATATATATATATATATTTTCGTCCAATTTTATGTAAATGGTGCACCATACTGCCAATATTGGTCCGATTTAGACAAAATTTTGAACAGAGTATTGAATTAGGTCTAGGTATGTGTCAAGTAAATCTGAAATCGGTTCAGATTTAGATATAGCTCCCATATATAGTGTTGTCCAATTTTATGTAACCAGAGCACCATACTGCCAATATTGGTCCGGTTGAGATGGTATGTCTTTTCTATCAACAGGATATTGTACACATTATCATTTTTGTTTGTACTCAAAGTGGTAAAGGGTATCATATAGTCGGTCCAGTCTGACTTTTGATCTTTCCTTACTGGTTGTCTTTGAAAACATTCATCTTTCTGTGACATTTTTCCAAATTTTGCGCTAATGTTAAACAAAATTAATGTACTATTTGCTTTAAAAATTTCTCTCTTTCATCCGAAATGTTGTCGATAGCAATTTTGCTCACTACATGTTTGAAAACAGCACAAGTTTTTTTCTTTTTGTTACCTTCTTTTCGCCGTATTTCAAAAAGTTCGATTTTTTATACGGTGGTTGCCTATATAAAAGAGGCATTACACGTAAAACGCAAAAAATCGCAACTTGAAAGAAACTTAAATTAACTCATTACTTATCACTTAATTTGTGTGCAAAATTTCAAAGAGGTCATATTGGGTCATTTTTTTAATAGCCTACTGAAAGTCAATCTATAAAATTTCATTAACTTTTTAAAGTCTTCATAGACTAAAGGGTTATTTTCAAGTATAGTGTCGCAAGCATAAAAATGTTTTGATTTAATATAAAAATACTCACTTGTATCTATATTTTCCATTTTACACTAATTAATTATTGTAAACACAATCGAAATAATACGCACTCAAAGTTGACTAAGCCCCACAGAAATATAAGCACATTTATAGAATGAATTGTATTGAGCGACTTGCACGGCCAGCTATGTAACGGTACTTTATATTTAGCACTAATAAATATCACGTGTCTCTATTCTAGAGTGTTCTAAATACAAAAACAACAACAACTAGTGGATAACGACACTTTGATTTTCTCCAATTTTGCACAGAAAAGCCGGTCATTTGAACTATAGTGCATTTACATGAAATCGGACGAAACTATATATGGGAGCTATATCTAAATCTGGATCGATTTTCACGAAACTTGACAGGCATCATTCTAGGCTCAATTCAGTACGTTATACCAAATTTCGTGCAAATCGAAAGATATATAGCGACTTTGGTGCACCATTTACATGAAATCGGACGAAACTATATATGGGAGCTATATCTAAATCAGGACCGATTGCCATGAAACTTGGCAGACATCATTCTAGGCTCAATTAAGTACGTTATGCCAAATTTCCTGCAAATCGAAGGATATATAGGGACATTGGGGGCACCATTTACATGAAATCGGACAAAACTATATATGGGAGCTATATCTAAAGCTGGACCGATTTTTTGAAACTTGGCAGACATCACTCTAGGCTTAATTCGGTACGTAATGCCAAATTTCGTGCAAATCGAAAGATATACTGCGACTTTGGTGCACCATTTACATAAAATCGGACGAAACTATATATGGGAGCTATATCTAAATCTGGACCGATTTTCACGAAACATGGCATGCATCATTCTAGGCTCAATTCAGTACGTTATGCCAAATTTCGTGCAAATCGAAAGATATATAAAGACTTTGGGACACCATTTACATGAAATCGGACAAAACTATATATGGGAGCTATATCTAAATCTGGACCGATTTTCACGAAACTTGGCAGACATCATTCTAGACCTAAATGATTATGCTGTACCAAATTTCGTGCAAATCGAAAGATATATAGGGACCGTTTACATTAAATCGGTTAAATATATATATATATATATATGGGAGCTATATCTAAATCTGAACCGATTTTTCCCAATTTCAATAGGGTTCGTCCTTGGGCCGAATAAGTGACCTATGCCACATTTCATCCAATTGGGATCATAAATGCGACCTGTACTTTGTTTACAATTTAACATGGACAGACAGACGGACGGACATGCATAAATCGACTTAGAAAGTGATTCTATGCATATTCTCAAAAGGAACCATGTGTCTATCTCGTTTCCTTCTGCCTGTTACAAACATATGCACAAAGACATAATACCCTGTACCACAGTGTGGTGAAGGGTATAACTACTAATAATATAAAAAGTTTAACAATAAACCCCTCTTCTTCCATAAAAAGTAGTTAACCAATGAAAAGTAGCCAAACACCTTCTTAACAAGTTCAAATCATTCACACAAAAATGTAATATTTCTGTTGGTTACACAAGGATGTACACCGAAGACTGCCAAAGCAAAAACAGAAATCATCATCACCATGGTGGACTAAGTGTAAAGTAACATAAAAGAGTCAAACTTGAAAGTTGCAAAACAAGTTGAAGTTTTATTTTCCTTTCTGTTTTTATTTGTGTGAAAAAGTAGCTGAAAGGCAACAACTAAAGTCAAAAGAACGATAGTCCGGCAACAAAGATGGAAAACACCATGCCGCATTATGTAGCTGCAGCTTCAACTCGATTCACCTTCATTATCTTATTCGTTTGTTTTTCGGTTCTTTTCCGATGCTATTTCACTTCATTTGTCAGAAATTAAATTAAACAACTACTTCAATAAGTTCAAGGCAAAGTAATTCAAATCATAAGGATTTTTTTCTCAGCAAAGTTTTGTTTTTGTTATAAGGAAATGAGGGAGGGAAAAAACAAAATATGAACTGGAAGATTTTTGTTTTTTTGAAAATGTATTGCCAGAGGGGTATACAGTTGAGGAGTTCTTATTTAACCAAAAAAAACTATGTGTTTCTGGAAGCAGTCCCTTGGCAACATAAGATGCAATATACCCCCACAATTGAAACTAATCTGAGTTTTTAAAGTTGTTTAAAGTTTATATACAACGTTCGTTTGGTTCGATATACCTCTTAATACTTGAAATCGAGAGCTATTCACTTTTTTCAGATAAATTCAGTTACTCGATATATATGTGGAAGCTATGTGGAAGCTGTGTCTGCATCTGCACCAATTAAAAAAAAAAACTATAACGTCATTCTAGTCTCAACTTTATACGTTTCCCGTCAACCCATACAACATTTACCTTAATTCCAACGAAAATATAAATGAGGCTATATCTTTAGTGCATACTTTACATAAAATCAAAGAAAACCTGTAAGGAAAGTAGTAAAGTCGGACCAGGCGGACCATTCACCTCTTTGGGTATATTGTGCATATGTATCCTTACAATTGCATATCAGTGTTCCCTAGAAGGTACATACTCATGTCTTTCTGCAACCTATGATAAATTTAATTTCATTCGAGCAGATTTAGAGTCGTCCATGTGACAAATTTATGAAAAACGATTTAAAACAAAATTGATACGCGCTATTCGGAACTGTTAAAAATTTAAGTTCAATCAGACACCCGTTTGAAATAAATATGGAAGCTGTGGCTGCATCTGCACCAATTTCAACAAAACGCAATAACGTCATTCAAGTCTCCATTTGATAGATTGTGCAATGTTTCGTGTTAATCGGACAGAGATTAGGAGTTTGGTGCACCATTTAAAATCGGACAAATATGTATGTATATGTGGGAGCTATATCGAAATCGGAACAGATTTACCGCTCATCATTCTTGACTAAATTCAGTACGCTATGCCAAATTTCGTGCAAATTGAAGGATATAAAGGGACTTTGGTACACTATTTACCAAAAATCGGACGAAGATATATATGTGGGAACTATATCTAAATCTGAACCGATTTTTCCCAATATCAATAGGGTTCGTCCTTGAGCCAAATAAATGAGCTGTGCCAAATTTCATCCAAAATTTAACATGAACAGACTGAGGGAAATGCATAAATCGAGTGATTCTATCCTACTTCTCAAAACGAACCATGTGTTTATCTCGTTTCCTTTTGCCTGTTACAAACATACGTGCAAAGATATAATACCCTGTACCACAGTGTGGTGAAGAGTATAAATACATATGGGAGTTATATTTAAATCTGAATCCATTTTCACCAAATTTAACATTCTAGACAAAGTTCAGTTAAAATTTGACGAAAATATATATATGGGAACTATATCTAAATCTGAACAGAATTTAACGAAACTTAGAAGCCATCATTGTGGATTCCATTCAGTACAATATGTGAAATTCCGAACGATATATAAGGACTTTGGTGCACCATTTGCATAAAATGGGACAAAACTATATATGGTACTTATATCTATATCGGAACCGATTTTCACGAAACTAAACACACATCATTCTAGGCTCAATACAGCACACTATGCCAATTTTTCAAATCGGAAGATATATAGGGACTTTGGGACTCAATTTACATAAAATAAACGGGATCTATATCTAAATCTGAACCGATTTTCACGAAACGTAATATACATCATTCTAGACTTAATTGAGTACGCTATACTAAATTCCGTGCAGTCGAAAATTATATAGGGACTTTGGTGCTTCATTTCTATTAACTCGCACGAAAATATACATGGGAGCTTTATCTACATTTGAACCGATTTTCAAGAAACTAAGCACTCATCATTTCACACTCAATTCAGTACTATATACCAAATTTCGTTCAAATCAAAAAATATATAGGGACTTTGGTGCTTCATTTCTATTAAATCCAATTAAAATATACATTGGAGCTATATCTAAATCTGCACTGATTTTCACGAAATTTAACTCACATCATTCTACACTTAATTTAGTACGATATGCCAAATTTTGCCCAAATCGAATGATATATAGGGACTTTGGTGCATCATTTCTATTACATCGGACGAAAATACATATGAGAGCTAAATCTGAACCGATTTTCACGAAACTTAACACACATCTTTCTACACTTAATTCAGTACTATATGCTAAATTTTGTGCAAATCGAAAGATATATAGGGACTGGGGTGCACCATTTACATGAAATCGGACGATAATATATATGAGAGCTATATCTAAATCTGGGCCGAGTCAAAACTTAAAGTAGCAAAACAAGTTGAAGGGATTTTCCTTTTCTGTTTTTCTTTGTGTGAAAAAGCAAGCAATAAAAGCAATAACTAAAGTCAAAATAACGATAGTCCTGCAACAAATACGGCAAACACCAATGCCACATTATGTAGCTGCAGCAGCAGTTTCAACTCGATTCACCTTTATTCGTTTGTTTTTTTTCTGATGCTTCATTTGTCAGAGAGTAAAAAACTACTTTGAACAACTTCAAGGAATAGCAGTTCAAATCATAAGAATTGTTTCTCTCTGTAAATTTTTGTTGTTAAATTAAATGATGTTGGTGACAGAAAAATAAGAACACAATGCGACAATATATTAATAATACGCCATGCCGCAATCTCCAGTGGAATGCTTGAGCTTTGGTATCTACGTTATAACCATTAACCCATAATTCGTCGCAAAAAAAAAAAACATGGGGATTGGAAAGTGAGATGGTTTGCTGGATAATTCCCAACATTCCCTATATACCTAAAAAATTACTTTCGGATGCGACCGGACAACCATGTTCACAATTTAAAATTTTTATCAAGCACTTTTTAGGAGCATCTTTAAAAGTTTTTAATGTAAAATAACACCGGTTGTGTGCTTTGTTAGATAGACTAAGCTTCAATATCAGTTTTTTAAAGTATGTTTTTCCGCGAAATATAATATTTAGCTACCACTTATTGGAACTTCATAATGAACTCTTTTAACAAATATTAAATTTATTTTAATATTTTTTTATTTTGTTGCTTCTCTGTTTGGTTTAGGGTAGAAAATTAAAAAGGTTAGCCCATTTAAGCATGCAGTTAAATAGAAAACCATTTTGAACTAATTTTTATAAAATCTTAAACCTTCAATTGATGCACATAACTCACTATACGTT
>NW_026873544.1:0-15127 GCF_032173495.1 Musca vetustissima | reverse complement strand
CGTGCAAAGCGAAAGATATTAAGGGACTTTGGTGGACCATTTACATTAAATCGGACGAAAATATATATGGGAGCTATATCTAAATCTGAACCGATTTTTTCCAATTTCAATAGGGTTCGCCTTTACCTTATTTACATTTTAACATGGACAGACGTACGGATGGACATTCAAAATGGACTTAGAAAGTGATTCTATGCATATTATCAAAAGGAACCATGTGACTATCTCGTTTCCTTTTGCCTGTTACAAACAAATACACAAAGACATAGTACCCTGTACCACAGTTTGGTGAAGGGTATAAAAATGCGCGCCTGTGCAGGACCTTAAAAAATCTTTGCAAAAAAATGCCTACGCAGGACCCTAAAAAATCTTTGCAAAAAAATGCCTACGCAGGACCTTACAAAAAACTTCTTTAAAAATCCACGCCTATGCAGGACCTTACAAAAAACTTCTTTAAAAATCCACGCCTATGCAGGACCTTACAAAAAACTTCTTTAAAAATCCACGCCTATGCAGGACCTTACAAAAAACTTCTTTAAAAATCCACGCCTATGCAGGACCTTACAAAAAACTTCTTTAAAAATCCACCCCTATGCAGGACCTTACAAAAAACTTCTTTAAAAATCCACGCCTTTGCAGGACCTTGAAAAAAACTTCTTTAAAAATCCACGCCTTTGCAGGACCTTGAAAAAACTTCTTTAAAAATCCACTCCTATGCAGGACCATGAAAAAAATCTTTAAAAAATCCACGCCTATGCAGGACCTTGAAAAAGTCTTCTTTAAAAATCTACGCCTAGTTTGGTCATAGAATTTTTTAATATCTGCGCTTTTCTTGGACCTTGAAAAAAATATTCGTATATATCCACCCCTTGTTATCTCCCCTCTGTGGACCTTGAAAATGTTTTTTTTTTAATGAATCTTTCATTTACATGGCTCAGAAAAAATATATATTTACGTTTTCGAAGCTTCTATGGTGTTCTCAAATTTTGTTTACTTTAAGAACATGACATGAGAACCAGGTGCGGGGAACCCTAAAATTTCCAGATCTTGGGGGATATCGTTAAGTGGAGATTACCCCGGAACGTGGTCATCCATCATGGATTCCGGACTTGGTATCCACTTGGTATCAATCGGAGTGTGAAAAGTGCTTCGATAATTGGTTTGAGCGCAAACAATTCCTCAAGGTACTACGCTGAACAATATAAAAATTTTTAGTGATAAATATTAGCATTTTCTTTTTGGACAAAAATAAATAAATACCCTTGAACTTTAAAAAAATGCTTTGTCCATTATAGGAATCGCCTCCGACTTCGCATCCCCAATCCCGTCACACCATTACAATTCCCTTTAGGTTATAATTTAGTAGATATTACAATTAATTTATAACCGTTCGTCTTCTTGTCTTCCATTTCCATTATATCTTAAGAAAAAATCATGTGAGAAATGTAATTTATTTCCAATAAAATTTGTAAATTATATGAACATGATCAGACATTTTGTGATGCCCCTTTAACCTGGCTACCTTTGGCCAATAAGTGTAGTACTAATAATTTCCTTCGTGGCTGAAGGTATGGAATCCCATCATGATGTGTGTGACGATAAACCTCTACTTTCACACCAAACGACGAACGAAAAAAACGGAACGAAATAGGAAAATGACTTTGTGAAAATCTCAACGGGATTAATAGAGAGAAGCAAAAAAAAAAAATACAACAAAGAACAACTCTAAGAAAATCTAAGGTACAACAAAACAAGGAAACAAAGGGAGAACATAAAAAGCGAAACACTTGCAAGATAAATGAGGCAATCATGCCACATACTCAAATCACAGTCCAATGAATTCCTTGGCGGGTTTTCATAATGACCGCTGGGTATCCATTACCTACCTATAATATTATAGACAACAACACGACCAACAACGAGATACTTCCACTTATGACCATCAAATTTTCTGTTGTAGCTAGATTTTTGTTTCCAAAGATGTATGCATTCGAGCGTCTGGCCATTCATGCACAAGTCATGTCCCTAACTAACTGTCTATCAAGCCCTTTCCTGCTTGCTTTTTGTGTGTGTGTTCAACATATATGAAAAATTCGAAAACAATTTAATGGAAAAATAATAAAGGGATCATCATGCATTTCGCCTTGTCTTATTTCATTTATTATTTTTGTTGTTGCTGCTGCTGCCTCCTCGGCTGCTGCTATTTTGTGAACACTTCTTTTTTAACACATCATTACCACGATAATGGTGATGGGGTCATGCCGTCTCTGAACACAAATTACAAAAGAAAAGCCTTCGGTGGTTCGGCGTTAAAACTTCAAAAGGGTTAACACAAAAAAAAATCGAAATGTGAACAAAACCCTAGAAAAGAAAACCAAAATCAAAGCAAAACCTTTAATTAATTGTTAAAAATGTTAAGTACTTTTAGCTACCAGTACTGTTCTGTTTTACTTTATTGTTGTTGTAGTTTTTCTTCTCTCTTTTTGGTAACACGATAACAAAGAAAATGATTGACCCTCCAAACGAAAACTCACAAAGACATCAATTAGCTGTTAGTATCATTAGTAACAAGAAATCCACTTTTTGTTTTGGATCTTTACCGTCTTATTTTCGAAATGTGATTGATTTCAGTGTAAATCAGACACATTTTAACTGAAAAAGTGATTGAATTGAAATAAGTATGGCGTGAGAGCCAAATTTATGAAGTATGAATGTTGATATTAGGAAACCAATAAGGAACGAAACAAATTCAGACGGAGTCAGTAGTTTTATACTCTACACCACGAAAGGTACTCTAAGAATTTTTCTGTAACGCGCAGCAAGTGAAAATGGCGTTAAGTTCGGGTCCAAATTTCAGTCACTTAAGATTAAATTTCTATTCTTAAAAGAGTGTTGGATCATTATACCCTTCACCACTCTGTGGTACAGGGTATTATGTCTATGTGCATATGTTTGTAACATACAAAAGGAAACGAGATAGACACAAGGTTCCTTTTGAGAATATGCATAGAATCACATTCTGAGTCGATTTATGCATGTCGGTCCGTCCGTCCGTCTGTCTGTCTGTCGATGTTAAATTGTAAACAAAGTACAGGTCGCATTTATAATCCGAATTGGATGAAATTTGGCATAGGTCACTTATTTGGCCCAAGGACGAACCCTATTGAAATTGAGAAAAATCGGTTCAGATTTAAATATAGCTCCCATATATATTTTCGCCCGATTTAATGTAATCGGTCCCTATATATCTTTCGATTTGCACGAAATTTAGTACAGCGTAATGAATTAGGTCTAAAATGATGTGTGCAAAGTTTCGTGAAAATCGGTTCAGATTTGGATATAGCTCGCATATATATTTTCGTTCGATTTTATGTAAATGGTGTACCAAAGTCCCTATATATCTTTCGATTTGTACGAAATTTGGCACAGCATAATGAATTAGGTATAGAACGATGTGTGTTAAGTTTCGCGAAAATCGGTTCAGATTTAGATATAGCTTCCATATATAGTTTCGATTTTAGGTAAATGGTGCCCCAAAGTCCCTGAAAATCATTTGATTTGGCCGAATTTTGACAAAGCGTATAAAATTAAGTCTAGAATGACGTGTTCTAAGTTTCGTGAAAATCGGTTCAGATTTAGATATAGCTTCCGTACATAGTTTCGTCCGATTTTAGGTACATGGTGCACCAAAGTCTCTGAAAATCATTCGATTTGCACGATCTTTGGCATAGCGTATTGAATTAAGTCTAGAATGACGTGTGCTAAGTTTCGTGAAAATCGGTTCAGATTTAGATATAGCTTCCGTACATAGTTTCGTCCGATTTATATAAATGGTGCACCAAAGTCTCTGAAAATCATTCGATTTGCACGAATTTTGGCATAACATATTGAATTAAGTCTAGAATGATGTGTACACTTCCTATATATATTTTCGTCCGATTTTATGTAAATTGTGCTCTAAAGATCCATAGCTAGGCTGATTGACACAACGTACTGAAATTAATATCTGGCAAGTTTGCTTCAAATCGGTTCAGATATAGATATATCGTAGCTTCCATATATTATTTTGACTTATTTATGTTAATTATACACCAACTAATCAGTAGGTGTCTGATTGAGATTAAATTTTAATAGTGCAGCATACCGAAAAGCGTGTGTCAAGTTTGCTTTAAATCGATTTACACAAATCGATCCCACTGTGCGCAAACGACTCTAAACTTGCCCAAATGAAATGAAATTTAGCATAGATTCCAGGGGGCCTATTCTGTAACTTTTAACAACATTCGATATTGTTTAATTTTCTTTTGTTATTGTAAAAAGAACAAAACAAACAAATGAAATTGTTGTAAAATAAACAATGTGGAATATTGTTAAGAAGTTACAGAATAGGCTTACAGAAGGACAGTTCGTTCAATTTCATGTCAAAATTCATTCAAAAAGGCGTCGTCTTTTCGAATATACCCAAAGTGATGAAGGGTATCATATAGTCAGCCCAGTCCGACTTTACTACTTTTCTCACTGGTTTTTATTAAAATTACAAATCTTATTTTTCCACTCCAGAAATTTATTTTCGATAAATTCAATAACAATCAAAAAATATATATGGTCTGTTCCCGTATTGCAAGAATCTACTATTTTTTTACTACTATAACGAATTTTCCTTTATGGGGAATTTTCCTTGCAGTACGGGAACAGACCGATACTCTTTAATAATTTCACTTCGATTTGATTGATTGCGTTTCCATTTTTGTGTGTGTGTGAACTTCACCAACTGTTCGCAATTTGCCTTACAATTGTTTCCTTGTGCCTAAAGGCTAACCGCCAACTGCCATTGACATGTCATGTTCTAGGCTGCCTATCTTGTATCCTATCCATCTATCGTTATGTTGGAAATTATCGATTAAATAATCAAATAAACTATGAAAATTATTATGCAGTTGACATTGATATTAGAGGTTTTGGTATAAATATTAAATTTGAATATTCGATGTTGTTGAGAAATGACGTGCAAACATGCAGGATATTATGCATGAAAAACGAAATAACATATTTTTGTGTAAATATCGATTTGGAATTCATTAATAAACCATGGTTACAAGTGTGCAGGTTATCGAAAGGGAAATATAAAATTTTTGAAAATAAACAAGTATAATTGGTAGAGCGAAAATCATGAAATTTCAGATCAATATTTACGAATCCAAAATATATTATATAATATATTATATTCCTATTATATATTATATTCCTCCAAAATATTCGGATATATCATCATTCTACTATAAATTAAAACATTGCTCTACGTTTAAGGGCTTGCCTTTTATACGGTTAAACATAAAATTTTAGTATTTTGGGCACGTCTTTCAACCCAATTGCCTGAAATTTTGTATTGACATTGAGTAGAAAGTCTGTCTACCAACAATTAGCCCTAGTTTTCGGGTAGCCCCTATATAATAGTACCCACATTATCCGGTATTTTGTGAGGATTATGCACGTTCAATCCAATTGCCTCTAACTTGATTTTTGGGTACTCATGGAGTATCAAATCTTCCTACAGTTATATGGAAGCAATACCTACGTTTTGAGATAGCTTCCGTATAACGTACCGATCCATTTATTTATTATTTTTGAAGGAAGACATGCATATATGTACAACCATATAAGGTAAGCGCCTCATTGACAATTTTTATAACCACTTCTTTGAAAAAAAATTGGTTATTTCCTCTTCGAAGTGGCTATAATTTGGCATTAATGGACATTGAGGTCCCACTCATTTTCGCATTTTTATACCATTTACCACATTGTGGTACAGGGTATTATGTCTTTATGCATATGTTTATAACAGACAAAACGAAACGAGATAGACATATGGTTCCTTTTGAGAATATGCAAAGAATCACTTTCTAAGTCGATTTATGCATGTCCGTCCGTCTGTCCATGTTAAATTGTAAACCAAGTAGAGGCTGCATTTATGATTCGAATTGGATGAAACTTGGCACAGCTCATTTGTTTGGCCCAAGGACGAACCCTATTGAAATTGGGAAAAATCGGTTCAGATTTAGATATAGCTCCCATGTATATATTCGTCCGATTTAAGGTAAATGGTGCACCAAAATCCCTATATATCCTTCGATTTGCACGAAATTTGGCACAGCGTACTGAATTAAGCCTAGAATGATGTGTGCCAAGTTTCGTGAAAATCGGTTCAAATTTAGATATAGCTCCCATTTATATTTCCGTCTGATTTAAGGTAACTGGTGCACCAAAGTCCAAAAATATCTTTTTAAGGTAAATAGTGCACCAAAATCCCTATATATCCTTCGATTTGCACGAAATTTGGCACAGCGTACTGAATTAAGCCTAGAATGATGTGTGCTAATTTTGGTTCAAATTTAGATATAGATATGAATTTCGTGAAAATCGGTTCAGATTTAGATATGGCTCCCATATATATTTTCGTCCGATTTTATGTAAATGGTGCACCAAATTCGATTTGCACGAAATTTGGCACAGCGTAATGAATTAAGCCTAGAATTATGTGTGCTGAGTTTGATAAAATCGGTTCAGATTTAGATATAGCTCCCATATATAGTTTCTTCCGATTTTATGTAAATGGTGCACCAAAGTCCCTATATATCTTTCGATTTGCACGAAATTTGGCACAACGTAATGAATTAGGTCTAGAATGATGTGTGTTAAGTTTCCTGAAATCGTAGAAATCGGTTCAGATTTCGATATAGCTTCTATATCTGACCAAATGAAAAAATTAGTATAGATTGTAGAATGACATGTTTATGGATCCAATTTCATTTTGATGGTCCTCTTAAAATGCGACGTCTGTTAGGATTCATCTGTTGAATATACCCAAAGTGGCGAAGGGTATCATATAGTCGGTCCCGTCCGACTTTACTACTTTCCTTACTGGTTTAATGGTGTATATATTTTATATTTTTGTTTAGTATTAACATTACCCGAAGTGTCGCGCTGATCGCTTTGAAAGTGTACATGAAGTTCCGGTTATGGTCAATGACGACGCCTATAACTTTCGGTGATATTTAGGGAGTGCAATGAACCAAAAACTTTATTTTTGTTAGAATTTCTAGTCCTTCTAGAGGCCATTATTATATGCACAACATAACAGATTTTACAAGGTGAAGAGGATCTGACCAAATACTCAGAACGGCTGTTTAGATGATGATAGGTAAATATTCCGAGGGTCAAATCAACCAAAACCTGAAGTGACTAAATTTTCATTTTATGGCATAAATATTCACCATGGAAAAACAAGATTTGGAAAATAGGCCAGGGTTAGAAAGTGGAGCGGTTGACCAATAATAGGTCAATGGGGTGCAAATATCGCGAAATATCGCCAAGACTCAGAATATAGAACCGCAGAAAGTTAGATGTTCCTGGTAGTTGTGTAGGGTATCATATGGTCGGCCCAGTCCGACTATTTTTGGGCTCAATCCGTTACGCTGTGCAGAATTTGGTGCATTATTATGAAATCAAGAGTTAGATGTTCCTGGGAGTTTTGTAGGGTATCATATGGTCGGCTCCGTCCGACTGGTTTTGGCCTCAATCTGTTACGCTGTGCAGAATTTGGTGCATTATTATGAAATCGATCTGGACTATGTAGAAGATCTATTTCCAAATATGAACCGATTTTTGCCCACTTACTATAGTAATCTGACTCAAGCATGGTACAACTACTTTAGAAAATAGCCTCATCCTAGTGCCTTCCTTTTTCCTCATCTTAAAACCATCTCGCAAGATTTTGTCAGAACAGTGTATCAGTCAATGTCGGCGATAGAAGAATTACGACAAGCTGTTTCTGTAAAATAAAAAAAACAAAGAATTTGAGTGTGATAATATTACCAAACGTCCATCTTTTCCAATTATTTTCATAGTATTGTTAAAATTTTGATTTAAAGTTTCCCATTTTCCCAAATACCACTACGATCACCTCGATTCATGACCAACTGCTTTAGTGCATATCTGCGCGTCTACCTTTCAATTATTCTATAAACACCCAACCAAATTTAATAAAAACGATTAATTCCCTTTACTTTTTTGAAAATTATATTTATTTCCAAAATTTTTGACAAAATTCAATTCTAATTCTATAATATTAAGTTGTGAAATATTGAAAAATTTAAATATACATACTTTTCCACTATTATTTAAAATATCCATTCACATTAATTTTATTTCAATGACGTTTAAAGTTTTTTGTTTTTCAAGTTTTTAATAAAGTTTCATAGTTTTTTTACCATCATCGATGAGAATCGATACCAATGAAACCATCCCATATGAATGCCGTACGTTCTCCTTTCAAACTCCCTTTCTAGCGATTATTAACAATAAACTTTATAACCGCAAATACTAAAACCACTTTGTTTACAGCTCTTCTAAGGCTATGGAATAGACTACAGGAAAAATAGAAACGACAAGGAAAAACAAGAACAACAAAACCGGCTACAATATTGTCTTACCACACGTTTACAGACAGGCAGACAGCCAGTCAGTCAGAGACGAAGAAGAGAATCACCTTCTGACTAAAAAGATAAACAGCTTTTATGGCCAATAGAAGCAAATAGTTCAAATGTGCAGGGACTAGCAACGGCCAAAAGGAATGGCTAGCGAAAAAAGCTAAAACAAAACAACAGCAACAACAACAACATAAAACGTTGAAAACCTCAAATGAATTTAAAAACTTTAACCGTCAATGGGTTTTACTATTCTCGTATGTACTGAATACTGAGAGCAGACTGGAGCAAAATACTTGAAAATACCACAACAAAATACTTATGACACCACTCATCATCATCATGATGTTGATGATGCTGCTGTTGCTGCAACCAGCTATCCAGTCAGTTTATGATGATATGATGTCTGCTGAAGGAAATGACAGGTTGTTCAGGTGTAAAATATGTTGGAGGCCTTTTCTATGTGGCGATATGATGGGTGATATTAAACAAACTAGTGAGTTTTCAGAGGGTTATATACCTCCCGGCGCAATTTAATGTATTTTGAAGGTCCTAGCCGATCTTCTTCAACATAGCTCAACGAACTAGTATTAAATGGTTACTCGTGGCGAAGGAACCGAAAACTCTTCAGTGACGCTAAAAAGCTTTCCATCCAATCACCTATACCACAAGAAATCTCACCAGAAATGCTGGGCCAATGAACTGAAAAAGAAATCCATTATTTTTATATGAACTGTAGGTCTTTATTTAACATGCTTCGGAATGTCCGATTTGCACCGTTTTGTTGTATGACCTCTTGCAGGTAAGGTAACTTCATAATACCTTGGTTCTCTAATTGCAAAAAAACTCTAGTAGTCGATTTTCACAATCCTACCTAGATACCAATTTTTATACCCTTCACCACATTGTGGTACAGGGTATTATGTCTTTGTGCATATGTTTGTTACAGGCAAAAGGAAACGAGATAAACACATGGTTCCTTTTGAGAATATGCATAGAATCACTATAGCTCCCATATATATTTATGCATGTCCGTCCGTCCGTCTGTAGAAGTTAAATTGTAAACAAAGTACAGGTCGCATTTATGATCCGATTTGGATGAAATTTGGCACAAGTCACTTATTTGGCCCAAGGACGAACCCTATTGAAATTAGGAAAAATCGACTCAGATTTAGATATAGCTCCCATATATAGCTTCGTCCGATTTAAGGTAAATGGTGCACCAATGTCCCCATGTATCATTCGATTTGCATGAAATTTGGGTATAGAGTACTGAATTAGGTATAGAATTATGTGTGTCAAGTTTTCTTGAAGAGTTACATATAGTTCCTATATGTACTTTCGCCCGATTTTAAGTAAATGGTGTACCAAAGACCTATAGCTATGCCGATTGGCAAAACGTACTGAAATTAATATAAATTAATATCGGGCAAGTTTCCTTGAAATCGGTTCAGATTTAGATATAGCATAGCTTCCATATATAATTTTGACCTATTCATGTTGATTGTAAACCAAATAATCAATGGGTGCTTGATTAATATTACATTTTAAACAGTGAACTTATAGATAAAGATCACATTTTTATTTTCGTTCAATTTCATGTCAATGTTTCTTCGAAAGGACGACATCTTTAAAGCTACATATGTAGAATATCCCCAAAGTGGTGAAGGGTATCATATAGTCGGCCAAGTCCGACTTTACTACTTTCCTTACTGGTTTATCATTGATCGTTGCAAAAAACAGTAAGGAAAGTAGTAAAGTCGGACTGGGCCGACTATATGATACCTTTCACCACTTTAGGTACATTGTACAAATTGAAACATATATAGGGACTTTGGTGCACCATTTACATGAAATAGGACGAAAATATATATGGGAACTATATCTAAATCTGAACCGATTTTCACCAATTTCAGTAGGGTTCGTCCTTGGGCCAAATAAATGAGCTGTGCCAAATTTCATTGAAATCGGATTATAAATGCGACCTTTACCCTGTTTATAATTTAACATCAACAGACGGACGGACGGACATGCATAAATCGACTCAGAAAGTGGTTCTATGCATATTTTCAAAAGGAACCATGGGCCTGTTACAAACATATGCATAAAGACATAATGCCCTGTACCACAGTGAGGTGAAGGGTATAATGATAATCGCTGGTTGTAGTAGTTTCTGGAGAGTCACTGTATGTGTTTGTGGCCTAACGTCTTCCTGATGGAACACCTCCCCTGTTGTCCAATTCTGGCCGTTCCTGGTCAATTGCTATCTTCTAACGGTCCAGTGGTTAACAGTAGAGATTAGAATTTAGCGGGCAAATATGGAAGCAACTCATAATAAATAATCCCTTTTCAGTCCCATCAAATACATAGCAGAACCTCCCATGCCGTTAGTCCTGGTTTGGCCACCGTTTGAGGTGTTTCATCGCTCTTTTACCACGATCGTTTTCGCACAGGGTTATCGTATGTGATCCATATCTCATCTCCAGTCACCTTCCGCTTAAGAAATGGGTCTATCTTATTCCGTTTGGCCAAGGCTTCGCAGGTGGAAATTCGATCCATCATATTTTTTCTGTTAATTGGTGTGGCACCCAAACATCGAGCTTCTTTTTGAATCCAGGGGTTTAAAATAGTTTTCTGTCAATTTTTTGCTCCTGGGCGATGTTACGAATGCTAACATGTCGGTAAACTTCGATAATTTCTCCGATTTTATCGACATTTACGAAGACCGGCATAATGGATTTCTTTTTCTCCAATGTAATATGTCTCATAGTGGTTTACTGTCCCCAAAAACGTTTGCTTCCATGTCAATTCTACCATATATAATCGTATATATATTTGTTTTGCTTCACAGGTATCCAGGATGAATACAATGCACCAAAGGTATCCCAGTGGTGGCTCTGTTATTCCAGAGGTTACCCTAACCTAAATGTGTTAGAAAGTTTTGAGGAGTCTTGCAGCCATTCTACGGGTGTCATGACTTAACATTTTGATATGATTCCAAATGAGCCGAAATATAAGTCTATATCTGGATAAATATATATATTTTTCGTATTCGCTCCTATTATACTCCAATAATTCCAATGTAACATCAAACCAGTGAGCGGAGCAGTATAGTCGGACGGGGACGACCATATGATACCCTACACAACATCCACGAAACTATAACTTTCTTTTGTTCTGTATTATAAGCTTGGGCAATATTTCGCGATATTTGCACCCTCTTGACCGACTAGAGGTCAACAAATTTTACAAATATTCAGTACAGCCCTTCTAATCACTTGTTCAGATTCCCTTCACCGTGGGTTGTGTTGTAATCTTCGGCTTTCAATTTTGGTCTATAGATCGACTCGAAAAAAAAAACAAAAAATAAGTTTTCGGTCCATTTCATCCCAAAATTATTATCTGATCATCACAGAAAATGATAGGCCTTGTCGGTGACCCTAACTTAAACCTCATGGAAAATTTCAAAGCGATCAGCGCAATATTTCCGCCCTCTAGTGTGGTAATGGGTTACTAAATAATATATGAATACGTAAGCACCTGTAAATATTTATGTGTAAGCCCCGCATCCGAGTACATCCGACAATATAATTGGTATAAATTTAAAGGTCAACCACTCCTCTTGAGCATACTATCAACTACTCGGGTCTAGGACCTTCAGGTGCAAATATATATCCAATAGAACACAAATTTTGTAATTTGTCACACAAAAGTTAGGGTCCAGTTGACCCTGACTTATTGACCGATGTTTATCAAAACAGGCATACTTATTCTTTGGCCCGATCCCCTTCTCCGTGCAAAATTTCGCGGTGTTCGGGCCATTATTGCGGCCTCTGGAGCGACCAGAAAACCGAAAACAAACAAAACAGTATTTGGTCCATTTCATACCCTAAATATTAACCGATCTTTTCCAAAATAGGGGTCTTCATTGGCCAGAACCCATCCTACATGCAAAATTCGTGAAGATTGGTCCACAACTATGGCCTGTGTTTACAAATTATAATGGACAGACGGACGGACGGACGGAAACACATGTCTAGATCAACTCAGCTAGTCGAGATATGACGATCGTTATACTTAAAGGTGGGTCTAGGACCAATATTTCGCAGCGTTACAAACTTTTGGGGCTGCACAAAGCTATAATACCCTGACAACATAGTTGTGTAGGGTATAAAAAGGCCCTCTCTATAACCATCTACATACTCCATCAAGTCATATCATCATGAACAGGATCAATATAATTTCAATGACGTTGAAAATGTTTCTGGCTGCTGTTGCAGCTATTAAAAGAAATATAGAAAAAACAAAACTGCTGATGATGACGATACTTTGGGTGACTATGTTTTGTTGTTCCTTACACCCAGCTACTTATTTTCCAATATCTTGTTTTTGTTTATGAATATCATGGCGAGAATACACAAGCCCAGAACATAAGTGTAATCTTTTTATTAGTTACTGCTTTCTGGGCGATGTAATAATGGCAGCATGCATCATTGTTGTTGCCATTCAGCTCGAACAGTAATGATACGTGTGATGTGATGCAATGCAATGCCCTATCTTCTTAGACTGTAACTAGGAATGCTTCAAAAAAACAAAACGAAAAACAAAAGCATTTCATATAAACTAAGAACACTCAAAAAACAATCAATATGGCATTGGCCGTATGCCTGGCTTGGCAGACTGACTGACTGACTCAGTGAGTGAATGACTGACTGACTTGCTAGCTTGATTCGATGGTGTAAAATGTAATCCATCAATACCGCCAATGTGAATCACCCAGTCAATCGCTTCCAAAGGGATGTGCAGCAAGAGCTGTGCAAGGTGCAGGGGATAAGGCATCAAAATGTAACTGCTTTCCAAGTGTGTAAGGAAAGTAAAGGAAACGTTGAACATGGATGACTGAACAAGATAACTCCTTTGGTGTCTGGGTAACATCTACTGTTGGTGCTGCTGCTGTGGCTGTTGTCGGTTCGGTTCTGAGGTATATATTGTGCAACAAAAGAAAAGTTTCAGATGCCATAGTTTAGATATAATTGGAATGCTGAAATGTGCTCATCATTTTCGATCACAAAAAAGCAACAATATGATATCGTTGTAACGCAATACCAAAATATCGATTTTTTAGGGCTTATGAGTGTGTTGGAGCGATGTAAGATGTAATATTTTTGTTTTCATACATAGATAGTCTCTTTAAGGAGTAATTGGGTTGGAAAGAAGGTTTGCTATGGGGTTTGGGTTGTTTTGCGGCTGCATTGTTTCAATAACAAAACAATGTTTTTGACGAAGTATTTTAATGCGGTCGTCGGTCGGTGGTTCTTTTGAAATTAATAATGTTTACACGTGGGGTGCATAAACAAGTTTTACTACCGATCCTTTGTCATCAGACAGGTCAAGTTCGTTGACAGGCTTTTAGACATAGATAACGGTAACCCCGAAATGCATTTATTGATAATATTTGCGATTCTCATCGGGTCTCTACCACGACCGTATTGTCTCGAAAGAAGACTTTGAGCAGAGGATGCCACCTCAACAAATACAAGTACGTGAAGCTCACTCCTGTTATGTGAACGGCATTATATCCCGAAATGCCTGCTCTGGACATTTTTTGTCCGTGGTGAAATAGGGAAAAACACCCACATACTGGTTCGGTGATGTCGGCAGATCTGCATCCACCAATTATCCCACTCCGGAATATGCTATGGATGTTGGGAATAAGTGCATTTTTGAGGTTGTTCTGGGTTAAACAGTTCGCCAGGTATCATCATAGTGGCACCCGGTCCAGAAATCTACAGCTACACTGTTCAGAACATGGACGGCTGAAATCAAGCTCCCGCTGATCATAATGGTCGGCGGAGAGCAGATTCCGACCACCAACTACCCCAAAATATTGGATATAAGGTTCAGCAGCCTTTTCAAGTTGCCCGCGCAAGCCACTGCTATTTGCGAGATCTGAAAAGTATAAACAAGCTGCTCAAGGTTTTGGTTGGCAGCTCTCGGAATGCAGACAAGGATACAATGTAGACCTCTTATAAAGGTCGAGTGTCTCCCCATGACACTGGTGTACCATCTTCATGAGGAGATCATATCCGTCATATCATCATATCGGCACAATCACAATTTTCCAATGACGTACTTGCTTGCATGTGCCCCTTACATATTCTTAAGGAAAGCCTTCCCGCACCCTGTCGCATCAGGAGAGATCTTTATGACAGAACTAGAAAGATACAAGCGTAAACCTCTAAATCGACAGATTTATCAGGCAGGCCAGAATGGTATTTATACAGATGCAGTCGCCCAGACAGTAGAACAAAGCCGTATGAATGCTATACTCGAATACCATCAGCCACCCATAAAAATAGAGGACAAGTAGTTGCCTATACAGACATGAGCACTCTTGCCACAGCTAAGATCTGGATGGTACGATCTCCTCAATTCTTACTGGACACGAATTGACGGTACGACACCTAACATATGCCCAGCATAGAACCATATGACTCGTTGCACCTATTCAACTGCCCAGCTGAGCCTACTCACCTATTTCTGAATTCTCTATGGACGTTGCACATACAGGTTTCCCATTTAGATTTCTTTCGATTTCATGCCACATCCCCAACCTTTGATATATGTCAATTTTGTCCCAGATA
>NW_026873543.1:0-14869 GCF_032173495.1 Musca vetustissima | reverse complement strand
TAAAAAATGCTCAAAACGACGTTTGTTTTATCAAAAATAAGAGGGTGTTTTTTTTTTGTTTGTTTAAGACTGCTCATTTGCTATGTGAACAAAAGTTAATCCAATTTGTTTTTTAAAATACTCTGTGGAATAAATAATTGACCTATGACCTCACATGAATAATACATATTTTTTTTTTTTCGTTTGCTGCTTGCCAGGAATAACAGCCTTTTTTAAGGAGTAGTTTAAGTTGGAAAAACTCCTAATTATAGCTTTAAAGCACGAAAAACTATGAAAACAAACCAAAACCTATTTACTCAATTTTACGCATTGGGATAATTTTGTTAATTGAACAAATATTTGCTATATAGTATTCCGAAGACCTTTATTTTATAAAACGCTATTTAATAGTTTTGATAAACTCACAACTAACAGCAGTATAATTTCTTTTGGAATATTCTGTCATTAATATCGGACTCAATGGTCATGCAAATTGGCAGGGGCTGATTGGTACTGTATTATCCATCTCTGCAGTTCGGTACTTTGTGCTCTCCACTGCATTGATTGCAAATTTTGCTCACCAAAATATTTAAAATATTTATGTATCAACAAAATCGAAATGAATGTTTAATAACGAAGCATATTATTGGTATTAACCAGTAAGGAAAGTTCAAATGTCGGACGGGGCCGACTATATGATACCCTTCACCACTTTGGGTACATACAGGAGATACTAATATATTGCATGTCAATCGGGCAGACTTGGATTCTTTAGTGTGCCATTTGTATAAAATCGAGCAAAATTATGTATGGGAGCTATATGTAAATCAAGACCGTGCCATACGCCATTTAGAATGCTGCTGCACAGTGCGCTATCCACAATTTCATCTCGGTAGGAGAAACCTTTATTATTTGGTGCACATATCGTAGAACTCAAACGAAAATATTTATGAATTATATCTATATCTGAATATATTTCACAAAATCCTACGAATTCCTATATTATGACAAATTTTGTCTCAATAGGAAACCAGTAAGGAAAGTAGTATGTCAGACTATATGATACCCTTCACCACTATGGGTATATTAAACAGGACTATTAACATGAAATTGAATAAAATAAAATATGTGATATTTATCTAAATGTGAATCGGACTAGATCTATCCATAAACATGTCATTAGTTTGGGATAAAAGTATGTAAATCGACTTTATACTAATTTCGGTACGTTTTGTTCCTATCAGCCGATCGATAATATATAAAAGAGCTATATCTAAATCTCAACCGATTTTTACGAAACTTGGCACACATAGTTCTGGACTAAATTCCGTACGTTATGCAACATAACCCTTTTGTGCATTATATAAATAAAATCGGACGAAAGTATAAATATATCTAGATCTGAACCGATTTTCACGAAACTTAGCACACATCGTTCCAGCATCAATTCAGTACGCTATGCCAAATTTCGTGCTAATCGAAAGATATATGTGGACTTTGGTGCATGCCATTGAAGAAAAATATTGTAGTCTGTATGGAAAAAAAGTCCGTCACTACAAGAAAAATCTGCTCTGAAAAGGAAAGTTCCGGTGTGATGCCAAATGTCCGAACCTTGACACGGTTGAATTTAATTCGTACATGCAATTTCGCAACAATAGTCGACATAAATACAACTTATCATTTAAAGACATTTGTAAGCCACATTGCCCAACATGCCTGATGAGCTGCTTAACCAACGGCAAAACGCGTCGCATAGTGGTGGGAATGCAGTATCTCTCTGGCTTTCCCTTTCATTGCAACTCCGATCATGTAGCTCATCTCGAAAGAGAAATTAATAAAAAAATGTTTGATCTGTTATCTAAATATATTGCAGATCAAACATAAAAAACTCAAAACTGCGACAGCAAAGATATATATGGGCCATGTTTTGAAATAGACTTCATTTAAGGGTACCGCCCTATTGTGTTATTTTTAAGGATACTAGCTTCATTACCTAACCGAAATAGCTGTAATTTAGCATATCGAGTTTTTTGCGGTTAGAATACCTCCTCGCAGAAATATTTTTTAATAAGGGCCAATGTTTCGAACAAGACCCCATGAAAATGTCTCGTATTTTTATAGTGGTCACCATTACCCGACTTTGAATTTGTATACCCTTCACCACACTGTGGTGCAGGTCCGTCCGTCCGTCTGTCAGGTCACTTATTTGGACCAAGGACGAACCCAAATTTATTTACACAAATTTATCCCATTGTACGCAAAAGACACTAAACTTGACCAAATGAAATGAAATTTAGCATAGGTTCCAGAAAGGCATAAAGATCACGTATTCAAGTTCGTTCAATCTAATGTCAATGTTCTTTCGAAAATGCGACATCTGTTAGGATACATAAGTAGAATATATCCAAAGTGGTGAATGGTATCATATAGTCGGTCCGACTTTACTACTTTCCTTGCTGGTTTAATTGATATAATTGCGTGGGTATCGCCTAATCCAGACTATACTGCCCCGCTTACTGATTTGAATTTATTATTGATTATACTTTCTATTATTATCATCATATACCCCAAAGGATGGAGGGTGATATATAGTAGGCCCAGTCTTTTACTTTATATATTATTAGCCACTGAACAAAGTGTATTTATTTTGCACTTCATAGGATAAATCGGTATATCAGTAAGTATTGTCATATTATTGAGAAATGTTTGGCAGTTGATATTTCATGGAATAAAACATAAACTGAACTTTTTTGTCCCTTCAAAGTTTAATACACCCGCAACCTTTTGTTCCGTGAATTTTATAACAAAACAAAAAAAAAAAAAAAAAAAAACCAAATCCAAATCCAAACTTAAAACATCATTGAGGAACGAAAAAACTTTCTAAATTCAATTTGCCGTTGTATGCTTGATGATAATACGAACGATAACCTTTACATATATAAAGAAGAAGAAGGGACTTTCAAATGGGTATTCTACGGACCATGGCCGTTTGTTTATTTGATTTAAGATTTTACCTTTAGTGCTGGTCACAAAGGACAATTTTAAATCCTTGTAATACCCAATGGAGACACACACATATAATAAGGGACCGAAATGGACATCTGAAATAAGCGAACTTCTTTCTAATGACTCGTGATGGTGGCTGTGAGAAAACGACAAAAAAAATTCCCACCGACCAAAAAAGTTTTCGTGCAAAATTTCTTTTTAAACTAATTTATGGGCAACAAAGTAACCGGTGAACCATAGCCAGACACATTGTGAAATATAGACAGAAAGAAAAAACAAGATGAACGGTAGTCACATATTCAGGGGAAACATTAAATTATGGGGTTACAACTCTAACAGAAATTGTAGTTTTTTTTTGGTCTTTTCAACTCTATCAGAAAACGTTTGCTGGCTAATAAAATGGTAGGTCCATGCCCCACTCCCCCTCTTTTATCCACTGTGGAATTTTTCCATGGACACATGATATTTCATGCTCGCCAAATATCTATTGTTGCACCAGAAGCAGTCACCAATGTTTGATTCTCTCTTTGGGATGTTTTGTTGAATGGCAGCCATGCCAAGTTGTCTAAAAATGACCAGCTGAAGGTCTGCTTAACATCCGCCACCAACGCTATGTGTTCTCATCTGTGTCCATGTTTTTTTAGCAAAGGTATCTTCGTAACAAAATAATTTTTCTCAGATATAAATCTGTGAAATGAATGTTTATAGTTTGCAACAGCCACCAGGATCCCAAGCGGAAGTGGTAGCGGAAGCCAACACCAATACATTGTGGAGGTGGGAAGGGTGGCGTGGAAAACAGCGACGACGGCATCAGGACCTCCCGCAATTAGTTTTGTTCACTAATTTACAGTTATAGTTATTTCTTGTTACTTTCATTTGATATTCCCTTTGCGCTTTTACTATCTTCTCTCGAGCTCCTATGACTTGTTAGCCATTTTATTTTGGCCAATAACTTTCATTCGCCTTTTTTTTAACATTCTTGCTGAGTTTGTGCTTTTTTCTTCTCCGTATTTCTTTTTTTAATTTCAATGAAAATTTCATACATGACGATGGACTGGATTAATGTTGTCGAGAAGAGAACAAAAAAGCGAAAGAAAAGGAAGATGGGATAAAATTAATAAATAAACCAGTAAGGTAATGGGCTAAAGTTCGACTATATACTACCCTACAACAGGTCGGGTATATGCAGATCAATATCGCTGCGTTGATGTGTGATTGGGCTAGATGTTTGAAAATTCGTTCATAAATAAAGTACTAAAGTACTTTAAGTACTACAAGGATTGTTACATTGGTTTCTGGTGAACGGATCAGTGTAATATTCGGAAGTATAGAATGCATGTTTGTGAAAATGTACGAAACATATTAAGTACTAAGTTTAGTACATTTGGATATCGAACTAAAGTGCTAAATGTTACTAAAACCCATAACATTGGGTCATATTTTTTTACTGCAGATTTTTATATGAAATCTGCAGTAAAAGTCATGAATGGACTGCAACGGGGGGGTTTTCGGAATTGTTACTAACAGTCTACAAACAAGTAAAACCCGAGAAAGAAGCGGAACTTTTATGTCGGGTTATACAAAAATTTGGACCTGCATATACTGAAAGGTGGATTGATATAACCTAATACCAACCATGCCAGTGGAAAATTACTCAAATATTGCGGAGGGTTTTTCGGAATTGTTACTAACAGTCTACAAACAAGTAAAAACCGAGAAAGAAGCGGAACTTTTATGTCGGGTTATACAAAAATTTGGACCTGCATATACTGAAAGGTGGATTGATATATCCTAATACCAACCATGCCAGTGGAAAATTACTCAAATATTGCGATCTATATCATGATTTCAATAGATAGACATACGGAAACGCATTAATATATATATATATATATATATATGGGGTCTCCGGTGAATATATACGTGAAGGGTATAAATAGTACTATAATTTGGGGAACGAAAATATCTTCTGGTTATCAATTCAGTTCCAACGAAATTTGATAGTAGGGTATTAGTATAGCCCCCATATAATGGTTCCGTTCACTTACGGTGTTTTTAAAGTTCAATCCGTATTTTGCAACCGAAGGGACTCTAATATGTCACTTCAGGTTATTACAGACTGCAGAGCATTTTAGCGAAATATTTAAATATAGATTTCGCAGGCATTTTTCAATACAGATTCATATTTTGGCATAGCCCCCATTTCAGATCCCGCCAAATATTCTTTATTTTGAAGATTTTATCCGGATGCTTCCTCTGGTGGACCTTTTAGAAGTAGCTTTCCTCCATATAAAAGGCCGCACAAATTTAGATTTTTGGCGATCCCATATGTTTTTTAGACCTGCGTCGCACTTCCATACGAATTTGAACTTTCGGGCTATAAAATACAATATAACTATACTGCCCAATTTTTGGAGTTTGAAGGTTTCTAATTGGATTTTCCAATCGAAGTGGCTATAATTTGGCATGCTGGATTTTTGGTGGCTGAAACACGTCTTCGCAAAAATTGTTCAATATAGTTTCACGTTTTGGTAGAGCCTCCATATAATCGTTTTCATGGGCACTTTTTAACCAATATAGCTGTAATTTCAAATTCTGGGGGAACCGATGTTTCAAAAAAACCCTTTCACCATTTTGGTACTAAGATTTTTATTGTAACAGACGAAGAATAGGAATAGGACCGATTTAAAGCAAATTTGACACAAGTTTGACCTGCTTCTACATCAATTTCAACAAAACTCAATAACATGCTTTTAGGTACGCTATGCAAAATTTTGTCTCATTTACACAAAATCGAAATAAAATATATATAGGAGATATATCTAAATTTAAACCGATTTCAACAACACACTCAATACTTCACAGACATCCAACTGTACTTAATTCAAAATTTTATCTCAATTGGACAAACGTTGGGAGTTTGGTGCACCATTTATATAAAATCGGACGAAAATATATATGGGAACTATAACGAAATTTGAATCGATTTTTTGGTCAAATTAGTGCCAAAGTTCATTCAAATCCAGAAAGTGATTTTATGCTTATTGTCAAAAAGAACCATTGGTCTAAATCGTTTCCTTTTGCCACTTACAAACATATGCATAAACATATGCAGGTTCCGCCTTATTTTATATATTATGACAGTCCTGAACGCATTTTCAACCTTAGCTGCAGTATAGGTTGTTGGGGGTTAGAAAACATTATTTTAGAAATTTGTCAATATAGCCCCTCATAAAAGACTTTTTTTGTATAATGAAGCCTAAAACCTCTTTGCAGAAACGTATTTATGTAGGTCCACGCTTTGAGATATTCGCTATTATTCCTTTTCGAAGAATGTACTTGTATATAGTTTCGAAGAATGTAGATGTATGTAGTTCTGTTGTTATGCGGATGTTGAAGGTCTTGGCCATAAGTGGGATAAAAATCCGTTTTTCATGCAATATCTAGTGTAAGTCTGTGATTTGATGTATAAGGGACACAGTCGGATTAAAATATTTCGAAGGCGAACTTTATTTTGAAGAGTATAACAAGTTTAACCTATGTAAACTTAACTCCGTTTTTGAAAGTTCCGGTTTAATTTCAAATAATTCTCTAGGTAGTAATTATTTGTCATATTAATTATGAGTGGATTTTGAAAACAATAATCCCTATACTCATAACACTGTGCTACAAAATAACAAAAATTTTTGCGTATTTTTTCACATTTCAACCGCTGTAACTCAGCCAATCCTCAAACGATTTACCAAATATATATCTTGTTTGAAAGGAAAAATTGTACTAGAAAAAAAGAATAATATAAATCTGTTAAACATTAAATAAGTTATTCGTGTTTCAAATTGAAAATCCATGAAACCAAGTTTTTCTCTATATTTACCGTTATAAATTAATTTTCGAAGTGACCCAGAAAAACCAAAGGTATTTTCGTGGTCCAGGGACTTCAACTAAACAGAATTTGTACATTAGAGCACCTGAAAAAATTTCGTGTCGCACAGTGTAATTTTCCACATATTATATTCCACCGATACAAAAAATTATAGTTCACATAATTATCGCCTTTAACGAACTTTTATTTTAATCCCTCGCTTTCACTTCCTTTTATAGTTTCTTGCTATCAAGTTTCGTTCTTTTTAATACTTACACACACAGTTTATCCAGTTCCTCTTTTTTGGCAGCACCAATAGAAAATTCCGATGTTAAATGCAACATCTCTAAAGGTTCAGCACATTTTGTGAATTCCTCTTGGCCGCATTCTTCAGCACTGACACTTGTCACCAAGGCGAGGCAAACGGTAATTGCAACTGTAAAAAAAAGAAAAATAACAAATTTTATTTCGCACAACAACAACGACAAATAGAAAAAACTTTTTTGATAAATTAAAAAAGTAAGATAGCAAATAAAGAAATAAAAATAACAAGAAAAGTAACAGTGATTAAGAAGGACTTGGGGAGTTAGTTGGGATCAGAAATAGGGATGGGATGTAAAGAAATGTTTACCAAGCTCTGGGGAATTATCGATATTACACATTACAACAACATTTTCAGCGGGATTAAATAAAATGTATTTCAAATTATAATGAAAGTACCTATTACGACATCACAGTCTCTTACATGTCACGTTTGCATGGGGTTCCGTTGCAACCAAGGACGACGCATATAGGAATTATGTATTGACCTTCACAAAATGTTTAATGGATCAAATGAAAATAACTTAACTGTAGCTTTTTTGGATCTGTTTTTTGGCATAATTCGAATACCATAAAAGTTTATCTGTTGGATAACCGTTTCTTTTCATAATAATATGAAAGAACTAACATTAAATTCTGATTTAATGATGCATATGGATTCTGTAGGGATAAATGTAATATACTGAGCGAAGAAACAAACTGTATAATATTTGAATAAATGTAGTTTGCCGAAAAAACATGTAGGTGGCAATACTCATTACAGAGGCATTTGTATAATAATAGCGCCATTAAGGGGCAATACGGCATAGAAATGTATCCAGTCGGAACTTTTCGAATTTTTAGGGTTAGATTCGACATTGAACTGTCTTTCGATTCTGCATTCGAAAAAAAATCTTCTAAAAGGCTAAAGAAGGAATAATCCACAATTGTATAGTTGGTAGAACATCCCCTTTATTGTTGAAAAATTGAGTTCGGAGGTTGAGCTTCAATGGGTACGTAAATAAGAAGAACTATTTAATTATTGAGTAAATATCAGTGGGAACCATTGCAAAAACTACCAATTCCAACATAAGAAGTCCCAGTTTTGTGCGGTTTATGAACTGTCACGGCCAACATGTGCATGAAATAATGTTGAAAAATTAAATTATATGGACCCAGTCTATTTATTCCGGCTTCATATTTTTTCCAGTTAATTTTTGAGTTAATGATCGCCAACTCATATTGGGTGAAAGC
Source organism: Musca vetustissima (assembly GCF_032173495.1). Taxonomy (NCBI): domain Eukaryota; kingdom Metazoa; phylum Arthropoda; class Insecta; order Diptera; family Muscidae; genus Musca; species Musca vetustissima. Next base: position 6,468 of record NW_026873543.1, on the reverse strand, counting down.
CACGCAAAATATCGCGATGTGAAAAAATATTCATTAAAAGGATAATCTCAATCAATCAAAATGATTCCTGCTAGTGAAATTCGAATCCGCCTATATTTAAAACTTTGAGAAAACCCGATTCGCAAGAAAATGAAAAGGCCAGACATGAATTCGCCAACGTCCATATCAACTGGAATGCTAAAAAATTGGAGGACTGTGCTGTTTCTGGCAAATCTAAGTCCAATTTAAGATGGCATAAGGCGTATTGGTAGACCGCTAAATCCTACTGCAAGGGCAAAACATTGAGGAGGTAACATAATGGTCCGGGGTTTCTCGGTGTAAAGTGTTAAACTAATTCATTAAATTAATTGAATTACAGATCGTATCCAGTAGCGTGATATATAAAAATACGTGTTTCTTCCTTATGCTGTGGAAGAGATGTCCTCCAGACCGTCACTGTAAATACTGTAGATAGCCCCCACGTTATAGTCCCTCTCATATTTCCTTGTTTTGGGGTATTCTTAATCAGCGTAAAATTCTACGACGATTTACACATGTCCGTTTGTCGGTCTGCCTGTCCTTCTGCCTATTGTAATCACTCTGACCTATAAGCAAATTGAGATAAATCGCCATAGCGTTGCATAGAGATAATCCCATAATTTCGATAGTTTGAGGGGTTTCAACGACATTTGCTGTAATTCACTGTTTTGGGTAGCCCCCATATAATGGTACCCCCAAAATATGCAAATCTTGAGGATTTTAAACTAATTTTGTATACCCTACACAACTATGTAAGGGTATTTTGTGTAGCCCCAAGAGTTTGTAACGCCGCGAAATATTGGTCATAGGCCCATCTTTAAGTACACCGATCGACTACCTGAGTCGCCCGCCTCTCCATTATAATTTGTAAACACGATACAGACGACAGTTATAGACCAATCGCCACGAAATGACGTTCATATTTAGGGAATGAAGTGGACCAAAAACTTAATTTTTTATGTTCTTAAGCTTTTCCACAATTTTGACCCGAACATCACGAAATTTTACACAGAGAAACGCGTATGACCATGAAATACGTATGATTGTCGATGGAGGACTGTTGATGAGTCCGTATGACTGTTGATGAAGGTCAAATGGACTCAGAGTTTTGTGTACAAAAATACAAACTTTCTATTCTATGGCCTATATGTTTACTCCTAAAGAACGTAGACCCGATAAGTTGATTGTATATCCAATAGGAGTGGTTGACCTTTAAAGTTATACCAATTATATTGTTTTAGGTACTCGGGATGGGGGAGTTAAAAATGTTTCCGGGAAATGTTTACTCCGGGAAAAACATGATTCGTAAAATATGCCAGTGTTAGAAAAAATATCTCTTTACCTCTAATCGATTAAAAAAGTTAAAATACAGCGAAGTATCGCCCAGACACGAGAAATAGATTAGAGTTCGATCGTTGATAATGTAGTGCATCATATAGTCGGCCCTCCCGATTTTACTGCTGCGTTCACAGGTTTTATTATACCCTTCACCACACTGTGGTACAGGGTATTATGTCATTGTGCATATGTTTGTAACAGGCAAAAGGAAACAAGATAGACACATGGTTCCTTTTGAGAATATGCATAGAACCACTTTCTAAGTCGATTTATGCATGTCCGTCCGTCCGTCCGTCCGTCTGTCCATGTATTTTTGTGAGCAAAGTACAGGTCGCATTTATGATCCGAATTGGATGAAATTTGGCACAGCTCATTTGTTTGGCCCAAGGACGAACCCTATTGAAATTGGGAAAAATCGGTTCAGATTTAGATATAGCTCCCATATATATATTTAACCGATTTAATGTAAACGGTCCCTATATATCTTTCGATTTGCACGAAATTTGGTACAGCCTAATCATTTTGGTCTAGAATGACGTCTGCCAAGTTTCGTGAAAATTGGTCAAGATTTAGATATATCTCCCATATATAGTTTCGTCCGATTTCATCTAAATGGTGCCCCAAAGTCCCTATATATCTTTCGATTTGCACGAAATTTGGCATAACGTATTGAATTAAGCCTAGAGTGATGTCTGCCAAGTTTCGAGAATATCGGTCCAGATTTAGATATAGCTCTCATATATAGTTTCGCCCGATTTCATGTAAATGGTGCACCAAAGTCCCTATATATCCTTCGATTTGCACGAAATTCGGCATAACGTACTGAATTGAGCCTAGAGTGATGTCTGCCACGTTTCGAGAAAATCGGTCCCAATTTAGATATAGCTCCCATATATAGTTTCGTTCGATTTTATGTAAATGGTCCACCAAAATCCCTATATATCTTTCGATTTGCACGAAATTCGGCATAACGTACTGACTTGAGCCTAGAATGATGTCTGCCAAGTTTCGAGAAAATCGGTCAAGATTTGCATATAGCTCCCATATATAGTTTCGTCCGATTTCATGTAAATGGTGCCCCAAAGTCCCTATATATCCTTCGATTTGCACGAAATTTCGCATAACGTACTGAATTGAGCCTAGACGGATGTCTGCCAAGTTTCGAGAATATCGGTCCCGATTTAGATATAGCTCCCATATATAGTTTCGCCCGATTTCATGTAAATGGTGCACCAAAGTCCCTATATATCCTTCGATTTGCACGAAATTTGGCATAACGTTCTGAATTGAGCCTAGAGTGATGTCTGCCAAGTTTCGAGAAAATCGTTCCTAATTTAGATATAGCTCCCATATATAGTTTCGTTCGATTTTATGTAAATGGTGCACCAAAATCCCTATATATCTTTCGATTTGCACGAAATTCGGCATAACGTACTGACTTGAGCCTAGAATGATGTCTGCCAAGTTTCGAGAAAATCGGTCCAGATTTAGATATATCTCCCATATATAGTTTCGTCCGATTTTATGTAAATGGTGCACCAAAGTCCCTATATATCCTTCGATTTGCACTAAATTTGGCACAACGTACTGAATTGAGTGATGTCTGCCTTGTTTCGTGAAAATCGGCAAAGATTTAGATATAGCTCCCTTTTATTATAGATTGATTTTAAGTAATTGACGCACCAAGGAACCAATAGGAACAAAACGTTCTGAAATTAGTATAACCTAACTTGTGACAAGTTTGTTTGAAATCGCTTTATATTTGGATAAAGCTTCCATATATATTTTCGCCCGATTTCAAGTAAATTGGGCATCAAACTGCTCATGTTAGTCAGATTGACATCAAATTTTGCACAACTTACAAAATTGAGCATAGAATTACGTAGTTGCGTTTTCTAGAAGTACAGATATAGCCCAACGGCCTATTTATATTTGTTTGAAGTCGATTTACATACTTTTGTCCCATTGTAACAAACGAATGACATGTTTATGGATAGATTTAGGTAGATTCACATTTAGATAAATATCACATATTTTATTTCATCCAATTTTATGTTAATAGACCTGTTTAATATACCCATAGTGGTGAAGGGTATCATATAGTCGGCCCCGTCCGACTTTACTACTTTCCTTACTGGTTTTTCTATAAATTTTAATCTAGACCGTAATGACGACCGTTGTCCAACAGACTTATTTCTGCTTTGGGCAGAGTGAGACCATACATTCGAGACATTGTGGTTAATTTCTTTAATTTACGAATTTCCTTAAAATCGGTTCAGATTTGGATATATTTCTCAAATCTGCATCATCGGCGTAAGGTAGATGTAACTCCCGAGGCATCAATTGAAGGTGGTAAATCCAAGCACTCCAAAAAGAGTAAGACCGTGATGATGTGCTTCATCATGGATCCTCGAACCCACAAACCATTTACCAGCCACACTGCAGTGTATGCTTGATTCTACCGAACCGCTCATCACACATATATACTTGTTGTCTCTGCTACTCAACTCACTGTAAATTTTACGATAACTCCAAATGACAAATGTATCGACACGTTTGTCATTGCTAGAAAAATATATACAAAAATAAAAACAACAACAAAGAGAATAAGAAATTTTTAGCTATGCAATCAGCTCAAACAAAGTTGAAATGTGCACCATGGGTAATAAAAATTTTGCAACTTAAATTGCGCTCACTAAAATAAGCAAAGAAACCCTTTGCACTAAAAAAACAAAAACACACACATAAATACAACAACAGCAACAAAACGAGATAGCATTTTTACTGTCAGCATTGGCAGCTCAATTGTTGCCAATAAGACGGAGGATAATTCTGGCAACAAGCAACTGAGGAAAAAAAACTACAACAAAAATAAGCTATGTCTCCATGTAAGCAACTGTGGTTGCAGCTGTAAAAAGATAGATGCGGCGATGAAAAGTTGCATCTTGCCCGAGAACGAGAAGCCAACAAAGCAACAGACACTTAAGTGGGTGGCAGATGAGGATGGACTATGGCACGCTACGTCCATAAGTGGGTTTAGTGATGAAATTTTCCAGTTGAACATTCGTACAACGTCGTTGTCGTCGTCTTTATTTTACTTTTTGTGGAATGACTTGTTTGTTGCATTTGGTTGACTTGGCTGATTTGTTGGTGGATAAAAAGCGGTTAAATAGAAATATTGCACTTTTTATTGCCATTTTCTTGGCCAGCAGCATTGATAAATTGCCAAAAACAAGAAAGGAGATGAGCAGAGAGGAGAGGGGTGAAACAAACTACCAAACAGTTTATTTTGAATTTTCCAAATGAAATAATACAACACTGCCAGATGTGTCAGATCTGTTGGAACTGCAATGCGAATCCAAAAAAAGCAACGAAATGACACAAATAATCGGCTACGCACCCTATTCAGTAATGTTATGCCATGACACACACACACACAAAGACACAACATAAATGCATACATGTGTGTATACGTACATATGTACATTCACATTTGTTGTAAGAGAGATAGATCCCCTTTCCCATATCGCCCATTTCATGAGGATAAATAACAAGGACATTGTTGTCATTTCATTTTTCACAATTGTAAAAGTTTTTTATTTTTTTTTAGTTTGCTTTATCTCTTTTCTTTTTGTTTCGCTTCTACTTTTTTCCAACACATAATTCCATTTACAAAATATAATATGATTTTCATATGGACACATGGGTCATTTTAAATAAAACTAATGGCCAGTGCATCCGAATTTATTTAAATTTGTATTTTGTTTATTTGTCCAAATTTTTATGTGCGGTTTTTGGCATTTATTTTAGAATTTTTATTAATAAACCAGATTCGAATTTATTATTTAAATTGAATATACATATGTATGTACATATGTATGTATTTACATATATGTATTTATGTTGAATAAAAATGAAAAGCAACAAGTAATGTATGAAAGAGGATCCAGTGAAGTATTAAATTACGGCTCATTCAGTTAGAATATTTGATAATATGATGTTGTTGTATGCGGCCGATATCAAACATCCAATAAGAATCTCTCCCATCCAATAGGTATAAGAAAATATAACATCGTATTCTGCCAACCGGTAAGAAAAGTAAAGTCGGACGGGGCCGACTATATGCCTTTGACCACTTTGGGTATATTCAACAGATGAATCATAACAGAGTCTCATTTTTGAAGGACCATCAACATGAAATTGTGATTCTACAACCTATACTAAATTTTTCATTTGGTCAGATATAGCGTTGCTGCTTACAATGGGACAAAATTATGTAAATCAATTTAAAGCAAATATCAATCGGACACCCGTTGATTATTTGGATAAATATCTGATAAACATGAGGAGTTTGGTTCACCATTTACTTAAAAACGAACGAAATCGGTCTAAATCTGAACCGATTCCTACAAAACATGGCTAACGTTAGGCAATAGTAATTTCAGTACGTTGTGAAAAATTTTATAGCAAACGGCCTAACTTTGAAACGTTGATGCACCTTTTACTTAAAATCGGAAGAAAAAATATATAGGAGCTATATCTAAATCTGAACCGATTTTCACGAAACTTAACACACATCATTCTTAGTCTTATTTCAGTACGCTGTGCAAAAATTTTTGGAAATCGCAAGATATATAGGGACTTTGGTGCACCATTTACCTTAAATCGGACGAAAATATATATGAGAGCTATATCTAAATCTAAACCGATTGTTCACAATTTCAATAGGGTTCGTCCTTGGGCCAAATAAAAGAGCTGTGCTAAGTTTCATCCAGTTTGAATCATAAATGCGACCTGTAGTTTGTTTACAATTTAACATGGATAGATGGACGGTAGGACATGCATAAATCGAGTTAGAAAGTGATTCTATGCATATTCTCAAAAGGAACCATGTCTCAATCTCGTTTTCTTTTTGCCTGTAACAAACATATGCACAAAGACATAAAACCTTTTGCCACAGTGTGGTGAATGGTATAAAAACGGGATATTACCCCCAAAAAGGGGGCCGAATATTAATAATACGCAGGAGTTTTGTTACCTAATATGACTACAAAATACCAAATTACAGCAAATTCGGCTGAAAACGCACTTAAAATCCTGACAATGCCAAAA